>NW_012133322.1:0-24977 GCF_000313525.1 Fibroporia radiculosa | reverse complement strand
GCCGCCATAATCAACATATTGGCTGTTTCTAGGCGAACGTCAATCGTCGCATAAGGCTCTAGACAAAATCACACATACGGTCTACTGCCTCATCAGCAGCCCAAGTAGGGTCAACGGATGTCGGAAATATTTGACCTACCAACAACACTTCAATATCGCTGTCCTCAACTATATTATGTTCACTCACCCAATTCTGTCGCGGCATAATTCTGTCGAGATGCGTTATTGAATTGAGTTTGAAGCAAGGGTGAGAGGAGTGGCCCTCCTAAGGAAGCGTTGAAGAACAGAAAGTTTGGAAACGATCCATACATTTTGTCTACAGAATTGACACCCCTCAATTTATGAATGTCAATGTATGGGATCAGCAGGTGAGCGGAGCTGAACCATACCCGTCGAATCCCATGTCCTTCATGAAAATCATTACATCCGAGATACTCCAATCATTGCCGATGGAGTCGGGGCTAATAGTTATAGACATAGAACTGAATGCCTGTCGAGTTGACAGGGATAATAGGGTATAATATCCCTGGTCGGTTGTCACTTGTGAAGCCGCCTGTTGGACGTGATTATCCATAGCTATAGCTCTCGATTCAGCATCTGAAAAGTCGGAAAGGAAATCTACAATCTAGAGTTGGCATTAGATCTGTGAGGCGGACGGACGACAGGGATCTGACCGCATCGGCGACAGTTGGTGAAAAGTGGACTGAGTAGCTGATATTCGCCATTTGAGACGGTGTATTGGATGGCCGGATTCTGGTTATATCCTACGGCCCACACAACGGGAGATGACTGGGTAGAAATAATGTCTCCGAGGTCGATAGACATGGCAAAAACAGGAGAATTACTGGTAAACACTGTCATACACTCCGCGAAGACGACGATTCAAGCAAAGGACTCACTCGTTAATTGCGCGAAAATTGATGTCATTTTCTACGTTCGCAAGGGTACCGTATTGCGTAAAATTGGATCGGCAAACTGTATCAGAGCACGTCTTGTAGGTCACATTTTCGCCCTGTGAGAGTTCACATGCATAAATGTTCTGCGGCGCTGCTGTGTGGTGGACGTACACGAGACATAGCATAATAATAGCTACCATCCGAAGGGAACTCCAGCATCTCTGAAAGATATGTGGGCTGCGACAGTTGGAACTGGTGGTACACGATGTCGCTCGGTGTCATCGTGGTCCAGTTCACACCGTCAGTATGAATGGGAGATGTCCATTCTATCGCACAGATTATTATGATCAATCGATATAAAACCAACGACAAATTGCGCACGGGCAGCAATGTCAGAATAAACCTGTACACTGTGCGCCTTGCCATCTGTTGCTTCGGCCTCAACAGCTAAATATGAAAATGATAAGGATTGCCTGACCCAGTCAGAAGGCTGGATCATCAATTAACAAACATGCTCGCGCGGACAGTCTAATTGAGCAGTTCAGTGCATACTTCTATGGGTGAGAGAAATGTGACGGTCATATTCACGGGGCCCGCTTCGATGACTTGGATAGTTCGCGTAGGTGTGATCATAGTACTGACCAGACGAGCAACGGTGACATTTTGGTTTGTGCTGCTGTTACCCAACCACTGGTAGGTTGTTCCATCAACCATGATACGACCCAGCCAGTCCGTTTTCAACAAGAGAGCGTATGATTATCAGATATATGAAGCAAGTGTCTACGTGAAGACTCACTCTGGGATTGAACCAGAAAATCGCAGAGGTATTTGTGGAAGGGAAGGACGGTTCGGTCGCAATCGCCCAGCTATTCAGGTAGGGTGATCGGACAGCAAGGGGGATAACAGAGGGAATGAAAGACTGGGCTGGAACGAAAACGCCCAAAGATAAGAGCACAAGGGTATAAGGTAGGAGCCCAGGGGACATAGTTCAATGAGGGACAACCTAGAAAGAGTATGATATGAGCTTTCCCCCTTTTCACCTCAGCTTTCACTGCTCAATTCAAACACAGACTGATATCGAAGCATATGCATCATCTCAGTTAGATGTTCTCATGGACATTGACAACGACGGTACCTATTCGCCCGGGTGGCCCCGTCGGACTCGCGGAGCACATACTGATCGTCCTGCTTTGCCATGGCGCGCAGCACGGGGTCAGCTCAACGACTGCTTAAACTTTCCTAGAGACAAAGTAGTACCAATACACGAATGCAACTGTGCACCTTGCACTGAGACGGCCATCGCACGGCTGACTTCTTGAGACGATGCGGCTGTCAATGCGACACTACCGCATCTCAAATGAGTATAGAAATACGAAATGACACATAACTGGGTCACACTGCCAGTCGTGCTAGAAACAAACACATCGTGAATACCACAGAACAAAAGTTTACGGTGACTTGCGTTGGACAAGTTAACTTATAAACCACTCGTAGAAAATCGGACGGTGGTTTCCCACGCGCGGGGTTTGTGCGTTGTTTACCCGAGGTCAAGCTCGTCACGACCAGCGTTTGCTAGCCAGTTTGCACGATCTTTACTTTACGACCGATGGCGTCCAGAATTGCCGTTAACTCTCTGAGGGCATCAGGTAGGTTTCTGGAAACTCGTAGGGCATCCAAGCTCACTGGAATGAACTTAGCATCGAGGGTGCGACCTCAAACGGTCGCCTCTATTCCTCGAGCCCTCGCAGCGTGCGTTTTCCTGAATACGGCTCTGTGCTGTATCTGACTACAACATGGCTGATTTGTAGTCGAGGCATGGCGAGCTCCTCCAACCCACCACCCGCCGAGCGCGCGTCGGAGCTGATCAACAAGGTTCCTTCCTCCCCTGGTCTCATCACCAAAACCGGCACAGTTATCCTCAGTACCGGCCTTCTGGCAACCGCCATATCGCAGGAGCTCTATGTCGTGAATGAGGAATCCGTCATCGCGGCTGGCTTTTTCATCCTCCTTACGTTCATTGCCAAGGTATTCATAATTTGGGCTTTGCATTTTGTTGCGACCTCTGATTATTATGTCGGCCCCGCTCGAAATAGAGCATACGAGAGCCTTATCGTGACTGGGCCGAGGGCCACATTCAGCGTATCAAGGGCATCCTCGACAAGTCGCGTTCGGAGCACACGCAGGTTGTGAAGGACCGCATTGCGTCTGTTGAGCAGATGAAGGATGTTGTCTCTGTTACTGAGGGTCTTTTCGCTCTATCCAAGGTGTGTGTGCACGGCGGTACGGCCAAACTAGATCTCATGGCGCGTCGTTGTCGTGATATAGGAAACAGCGCAGCTTGAATCGGAGGCTTTCGTGCAACGTCAGAAGGTCTTCCTTGCGTCGGAGGTGAAGTCGGTTCTGGATAGCTGGGTGCGTTTTGAGCAGCAACAGAAGGAGAGCGAGCAAGCCGAGCTTGCAAAGACTGTCATCGCGAACGTGTTGAAAAACATCAATGATGACAAGACGCAGAAGGAAATCTTGACTAGTGCCGTAGCGGAAGTTGAGCGTGAGTGCTGGTATTCATTTGGTGTCTTCTGGCTGTCTAATTATGTCTTGCAGAGCTTGTCAAGAGCAAGGCTATCTAGACTAGAGTATGTTGATAGCGATTGTGCACTAATCTGCAATACATTGGCTGGCTGGCTTCTTTGAATGTTTGACTTTCAACTAGCAGATGTTATGTGTCATGTATTGCATAATGTTCTGAGTATTGCTTTCGGCACATACTGCTCGCAGTTCGGGCTTGCTCTGGTTGGGTTGCCGACAATATTAGAAGCTCTCAGTTCGTTGCTACAGCTTATTAGCGAATGGCGCACGTGATTATTTATCCTTTACAACGGTAAGAACTTTGGAATCCAGGCTAGTTGCTGTCCCTCACCTGCTTTCCATACACGCTTTGTCTCCGACACTTCGTCTTGAATTCACGCATTTCGAGGGGCATCCAACTGAAAGAACTGCGCTTTGGAGTTCGACGCGTGATTTGCTGCCGAAGGACGACGCGTTGCCCCGCGATAGCGTGTACTACAGCAAGTTGTCCCGCCACTAAGTTGCCTTGACCTTTGTCTTCTGCCCACCATGGACGCAGACCTCATCAAACTTGTGAACAAGCTGCAGGATACTTTTGCCAACCTTGGTATGTGGTTCATAGAGGTGTATAGTGTGACTGTGTTCTTAGACCTTGTTGGTGGCTGCAGGGGGCGAGTTGGACATGCCTCAGCTGGCGGTGGTACGTCTCATTCATTTTACAATTGGTTGGCTTTGAGGCTAACGAGGGGCTCTAGGTGGGTAGCCAATCTGCTGGCAAATCCAGTGTGCTCGAAACGTACGTCTTCCTATAGCTCCTGGTGTAGGCAGCATTCTCAGTTATCGTCAATTTGCAGCATTGTCGGCCGAGACTTCCTCCCTCGGGGCCAAGGCATTGTTACACGGAGGCCGCTTGTCCTCCAGCTCATACACACACCCGTGCCGGAATCGACGCTCGGTTCATCAGAGCCGACATACACGGAATGGGGCCAGTTCCTCCACATTGACAAGCGATTCACAGATTTCAATGAAATTCGCCGTGAAATCGAGCAGGAGACGTTCAGAGTGGCTGGTCAGAATAAGGGCATCAGCAAATTACCCATTCATCTACGGATATATAGCCCGGACGTGCTCGACTTGACTTTAGTGGATTTACCGGGATTAACAAAGGTTCCCATGACATTCTCCAACTTTGCGCGGTATTAATGGTGCTTGTAGATACCTGTGGGCGACCAGCCCAGTGATATCGAGCGCCAAATCCGAAGTTTGGTAGTAGACTATATCTCCAAGCCAAACTGGTATGGAACAATAAGGACTCACAAGTGCTTGCCAATGTTAATCCAGATTATTCAGTGTCATCTTGGCTGTCTCCGCTGCGAATGTCGACTTGGCAAATTCGGAGTCTCTCAAGCTTGCCAGATCCGTCGACCCCCAGGGCCGCCGAACGATTGGTGTACTTACCAAACTCGACCTGATGGATGCGGGGACGAATGCCCTCGATATCTTGACTGGTCGTGTCTATCCGCTTAAACTGGGATTCATCGGGGTTGTGTGCCGTAGTCAGCAGGACATCAACGCGTCCAAGAGCATGTCAGACGCATTGGATAGCGAAACCGAGTTTTTCCGAAATCACCCTGCGTACCGGAATATAGCCCACAAGAACGGAACAAAGTACCTGGCGAAGTCTCTCAATCAGGTTAGTGCCATTGATGTCCCTGCAACCTATAGAACTGAATAACTGTGCAGGTTCTGATGAATCATATACGAGACAAGCTACCAGATATGAAAGCACGCTTGAATACACTCATGGGCCAAGCCCAGCAAGAGCTCAACTCATTTGGCGATGCGGCCATATACGGTGATACTAACCAGGTATGGTGCTGATGCCTCGGAATCATTTCAGGTTTCAAGTCTGATTGTTTTGTAGCAAGGCGCGCTTGTACTGCGACTCATGACACAATTCGCTCGCGACTTCGTAGCTTCCATAGAAGGCACTAGCGTCGATATATCTACGAAAGAGCTCTCCGGCGGCGCGCGGATATACTACATATTCAACGACGTTTTTGGAACAGCGCTCGCGTCCATTGATTCCACCCACAACTTGGACAACCAGGATATCAGAACTGCCATCCGCAATTCCACCGGACCACGTCCGAGTCTCTTCGTTCCAGAAATTGCTTTTGATTTGCTTGTCAAGCCTCAGATCAAACTTCTCGAGGCGCCAAGTCTGCGTTGTGTGGAATTAGTGTATGAGGAATTGGTCAAAATCTGCCACAATTGCACGAGCGCGGTGGGCATGGCCGTTCTTGTGGTCGCATCTTGACTGAACTCACATATCACATGCAGGAACTACAACGATTCCCCCGATTGCACGCACAGCTCGTCGAAGTAATCTCGGAGTTGCTGCGAGAGAGACTGGGTCCGACAACCGAATATACGCAAAGCCTAATTGACATCCAGACCGCATATATCAACACGAACCACCCTGCTTTCATTTCCGGATCCGCCGCCGCCGCTCAGTCGGCGGCGACAGCCCCACCAAAACGCGAGACACGGCGGGGAAGCATGCTCTTCGATACTTCGATGGACAAATTTTGAAACGAACGTTACGGCACAGCCTTCCTCTGTTCAGTCAGTGAATGGCGCAGCATCTCCAGAAGAAGATGAGGAGACATCGGAAGACGTCAATGGGGTCAATGGGGTAAACGGTCTCCCACCTCGTGATTCACGCTCTGTGTCGTCGACCGTGCACGACCGCGCGCGAACGACGATTGGAGCTGCCGGTGAGATGGTGACCGTCCCGAAGAGGCACACGTCACCAAAACCGCTCCATGGCACGATACGCCCACACTCACAGCCGGTCGCTGCGCCAGGGTCGTCGCCGCACTCAGGGACGGCAAAAGAGACGTTCCTGAATTATTTCTTCGGTCAGAATGGCCCGGGTCCGCTCGCGGGTGCCAGTGCCGACCGTGCTGGTGGCCACCCTGGCGGTGCGCCGGCTTCCGTTGGGCGCGACATCAACGGTGGAGACCCGGCGCTTCATTCGGGGCTTATGGCAGGGAAGAGGGATCTAGAGGGCAACAATGCGGCGTTTGACATGAAGAGCCTGGGGAAACACATTGAGGCGGTGAGTGTGCGGTCTTTGTCCCGGCGTGTCCACTGCGGGACTAACAGGCCGACCCACTTACTGTTCGGCTCCTACAGGCAACCGATGGAGGGCCACAACTCACCATGCGAGAGGAGATGGAGACGAACCTCATCCGCTCGCTGATTGCTTCATACTTCAATATTGTGCGCCAAACGATCCAGGATCTCGTACCAAAATCTATCATGCACTTCCTCGTCAACAATACGTCTCAGCAGGTACAGAACCGCCTGGTCGCGTCGTTGTATAAGCCGGAGCTGTTCTCAGATTTGTTGAACGAGGATGAAACTCTAGTTGCAGAACGCACCCGTGTCAAGGCCCTGCTAGACGCGTACAAGGAAGCTTTCCGGACCCTTTCAGAAGTTACTCTGAAGTCTACTTAGCTTACCTATATGTGTGCGCTTACCCTATTACACTGTCACTTGTCGTATTCCGTTCTGTTCTCCGTGCACCCAATTATATACACTCACCGCGTTATTTTAGACACTCTTGGCTGGAGCACAACATGAGATCATGAATAGACATTTCGTGAGCATTCGTAATGACATTTCTAAGCACGGGAATAACAAAGATGGTGAGCGCGAAGCGGGTTGAATGATAGGTATCACGAAGATGGGTTTGTGTGCGAGGTAGGGTCCAATTCCATCAAACGCACGGATCCGGTGGGTGCCCTTTCACAGCGACCCACTTCTCTTGACGATCGGTGGTCTCTACGGCCTTATCACTCTTCTCCGGCTGCTCGGCTTCCTCTTCGGAAGTCACGCTTTCCTCAGTGTCCGCCTCAGCGCCGCCACTGCTGCTCTCGGATTCGGAGGTCGACGTTGAATCAGAACTTGCGGCGTCGGAGGCTTGCGAGGCGTCCGTCGTGGAGGCGGATTTTGATTCGCTGCGGGAGGATTTCTTGGTCTTGGTTCTTGATTCCTTCTTCGAGCTCTTTTCCGCACTCTATACAAGTCAGCATGGTCAGAGAGAGCTTCCCCACAAGACAGGCTCTCTTACGTCCGCAGCAGCCTTCTGCATCAGGGGTTTAGTCCGTCAATGACCAGCATATGTCACAAGGGGAGGCACCTTACCTCCTTGGACTCTGACTCCTTCTATTGGAATGAGTGGGCGGTCAGCAGCTAATACAGGAATTGCCGCCTCGGTAACTTACCTCTTTCTTCGCTTTCTCCTCGGCCTGCGCGGACAAAGAATCAATAAGTCGCTAACACCACTGCAGCGTGACCATGTACCTCTTTCTTCTCCTTTGCCTCGCGCTAAATTTATGAGTCAGTACGGCACGCCCTCAGCACTTGACTTGGACTGCTGACCTCCTCTTTCTCCTTCTTCAGCTTGGCTCGGGTCTCGCGCTCTTGAATGACCCTGCGCGACGTGCGATTGAGCCCAACATGAACGATGCACGTGAGAAATACGAACCAGTCTGCCACCTCATCCACGCATTCCTGCGGACGCGTCTTGTTTCGCAAAAGATAGCCTTGCAGCGAAGCGACCTGATGAACGCATGGGTATCAGACATCGCCGTTTCGTAGACGCTGGACGACAGCTTACGCTTAGCTCATCCTCAGGAATTGCATCTGCGAAGCGCTTCGCGAGGGTAGATATTTCCTCTTCCGTAAGCAGCGGAATGGCGTGAGTCGCTTGTTTGCGCTTGGACACAGGAAGCCCCTCCTGCGACGTCGGATCAGCACCGGTGCTGGGTGCAGACGCGGATGACGATGAGCCGGCAGGCGTTGCAGACTTGACTGGGAAGAAGCACTTGAAGATGCCCTCCGCTTGCCATTTAGTTGCGTGCTTGAAATTAATCCATACATCCATTCGACCCGGGCGGCTGAGCGCCGGGTCGAGGCGCTCGATATGGTTGGTCGTCGCAAAGAGGAGTCTGCAAAACCGGGGAATCGTATTAGCATTGATGACGCTGTGACCGGGGACCCAGACTCGCGGCTCACCGGCCCTCAGCGGCTGCGACGCCATCGAGACTGTTGAGCAGCCCGCTGAGACTCAGAGTGGACCCATCATTGCTATCATCCTTGTTCTTCGCCGACAATGCGGAACTAGACGACGTCGTGCTAGTTGGCGCGCCAGTCGAAGTGTCGTCGCGCGAGACGCCCCTAGTAAATGCAGCATCCAAGTCTTCAAGGAGCAATATGCATCTAACCGAAGACGTGAGCATGATTACCGATAGTCGTCCGAAAGGAACACGAACCTGGATGGTACGTTTCCCATGAGGTTTGACAATGTGTTGTCGCTCATGCTGACATTGCATTTGGGTGATCAATCAAGCCACATAGTTGGCATGCCATGACGCGAGCGCTCACCCTTTGGATGACAGACTGACTACATAGATGTCAAGACCCAGTTCCCCGGCAAGACTGTGAATGAGTGATGTCTTGCCACTGTCAACTGCGGGTGAGATGAGTCACAGGGTTGAGCCTGGGTGAGAACGCACCTTCCAGGCACACCGTGCAGCAGATACCCGCGGCGGAATGGGATGCCTTTCGGGGGTCGTCAGTACCCATATCAGAAAGCAGGACGTGCGAAGGCCGACCTCTTTCAGCATACCTGAGCGAATGCGGTCATTAGATCAAGAGCCATTACGTTGACGAAAAGATGTGAGACGTACCAATCCTCCGAACATAGGAAGTCCTTGCAGTCGGCAAGGATCATATCTTTGACACCCGGCTCCAATACAATTGAACTCATTGGACGTTTCTGTCGTGCCCCGTTCCATCGCCAGCAGCCATATGTCCTAGACGCGAACACGTCAGGCGGGGTAAACATCGGTGAGACAAACGCCGCACTTACGTATCGGCCATGAATATGTGCACGCGGTGCTCCGCATCCTTCTCGTACTCACGTTTGGCCTCGAGTACAAGTCTCTTGAGGATGTCGTTATTGCGCGCGACAACGCTGCGAGCGAAACAGAGCCTTCAGCATTGAGATTGTTTCGTGAGCTCGATCTCCGCTGACCTTATCTTGAGCTCAGCATACGAACCATAATCCTGGAAACGCTTCGTGCGCGTAATCTGGATATCAAAGCCTATCAGAACATGAGTCTAAACTGCAATTCCATGACTTACCCGAAGCCAGTGGCCACGATAATAGATGGTGTGTGTGGTGTCTGATCGCACAGTATATATGACGTAATCCGGATATTAACCAGAGCGCCAGGTACCTACCGAGACTCGGAATGATTGCCACTGCAACCGAGAATATGAGACGTCGGCGGCGTTCCGATAAGCTTCAGATGCAGCCCTTACCTTTGCGTTTGCGCTGGCCTCCGACAAGCGCGTCCTCGTCTTCCTCTTGGTCTTCCAAATCGCCTGTAGTGGACTGCGTGAGACCATGTCGACTGGCGGTGCGTGTCGTAATGTCAAATTCCCTGCTTCGTCCCCACGCAGGTTGCTGAACGTGTTGCGTGAGCTCAGTCAGCGGAGCTCGCAGACGGCCCGTGTACTAACCTTTGAGAGCCAGTGCATCAACCTGCAAGGGGCATAGGACATTAGTGGCAGGTTCTGGTCATGGGAGCTCAAAGGCTGACCAGTCATATGGATAATCCTCTTGGCTGAAGTGGGCAGTCAGGAAGAAAGCTGGGCAGACACACTCAGTCGATAGCGATGGTCTCTGGAGAGGACGACTGACAATCAATGAAGCCATTCCAGGCAGAAACGGAAGCTCGTCTCGCTGTTTCGACCGTGCCGCCAATAACTACCAATTTCTGAGCAAGAGTTAGTTGGGGATAGATTGGATGGAGCTGAAGAGGGTATACCAAAGTGTCCTGGATTGGATTTGCATTGCTGCCTGTGAGCGGAGACAGAAGACTTTTGATTGTGTTCATGGCTGCTGCAATGAAATGAAATGTGCAGAACACAACCCGACGGACGGGCGAGCGGATTACGCTGGTCTTATATACGGGCTCGGGACCTCGTGTGAGAGCGGTAAATACGCGCCTACCGGAAACGGAAAGACGAATTCCTCCCAAGGCTGGTTAGGCGCGCCCGGGTTGGACGTAATACTGGCCGAGGTCACAAAGGATGTCCGATTGGGCGAGTTGGCAGTGGCTGGAGGCAATTGGCGGTCACCTTCGAGCCGTGCATGTAAAGCAGCCTTTGCCCAGAGATCTGGGAGAGACAGAGAGCACACACACACATCCACTCGCACTCGCACTCGCACTCGCACCCGCACTCGCCAAGGCGGCCTGCAGTCGGAGTGGACTCGCGCCACCAGCCGCGTCGGATTCACGCGTGCAGCAATCTAGCAGACTTGTCCATTATAGTGGCGCCTCGTGGGCGAACCGAGATGGAGCCCTACTCGTCCGACCTGATGCAAGCGAGGTTTCATTCTCCAGCCACAACGCCCTAACGTAATCTGCTGGAAGACACTACTCGGTTCTCAATACAACTGTCGAGAGAGAACGATCCCAACCTGCATCATGCGTACGCTCGCACATGCCGCACAACATGCCCTCACTCTGGGTTCGGATTCGCACCGCCGTACCTTGTGGTGTGCGGCGTGGCCGAGACCTTGCGTTTGTGGGAAGACAGAGGCACCGATTGCCACCCCGCCATCAAGTCGCTGAGATCTACATCTGAATTCCTATCAATTGTGGTTAGCCCAGACGAAGAATGGAATTACGCCCACCATGTATCTAGAACCCCACAGACCCCCCAGAAAGTCTGGAATCCATTTAACATCCCTGTCTTTGTGCGGAGCCGAATCCAGGAGAAACCCCGCTATATCTCAAGACATTCAGATGTCCGCTGACGAGCCTAGGACAAGTATACTTGACCATGTGAGAAGATCGAGTGGTCTATACTTGGGAAAACAAACCTTGATTGTTGCCATTGCTACTACCCGCCCACGCAGAAACACCCCGCCCAGTGAGACGTTCCATGCAAAGACGTAACTGCGCGTGTCCCTGTGCAGACACACCAGAAACATGTCTGGGTACGAGAACTTCCGGCAATCAGACCAAATTTGTACGCAGACATAAGCACGCACAAGCAACCATGAGGTCATTTCCAATGTGAGGGGTTTGCTTGTTACGTTTTCGATGACTGCACCAACTCCGACATTACACGCTACCTCAGGACGTGCACAGTGCGTGGCATTTCGGGATGTGGAGTCGCGCTCGCATGTATGCACCTCCTGGGCCACGCTGCACTACGAGTAGACATGGGTGCGCAATCGCGTCAACACGAGATGGGCGCACGCTGGACCCCGAAATGAACGCGTTGGTCCGGAGAACTTCCGCAGCTGCCCGCATAAGGCGACATCGACACTTCAGCTTGGGGCGAGTCGTCCTGAATATCGGGAAGAGTACGGGACTGGCGGAGTGATCGCCCATGTCCACTCAGTGCACACCAATCGGAAAACGACGGTATCTGAGCCAAGTGGACATATGTTCATGACGATGATAAGATGGCGACAGCAAGAGCTCTCGAGCTTACTAGGGCCCTAAGGCAGTGCCGCGGCCAAGGTCACCTAATGAAAGCGCGGTCATCTAGAATCCATAGAAGTATCAGCTCTACATCCAGACCAGAACGAGGGCTCTACCCTGAGCTCCGAATTACTGGAATGAGCGGCGCCGGCCCTAGATGAATACCACCGAGTGCATCCGACCGAGAGGTGAACGGATAGTACATCGGTTGTTGAATCACACATAGTCTCGCATATCGAGGGCATCTTTGGTTGAATCCTGTAGGCGTCGAGAGGCGTTGACGACTGAGCTGGAAAGACTCGGGCCCCGACATCGTGCCGTACACCGTGCTGAAAGCTAACTGTATAAGGTAGATCAGCGTAAGTGAGACAACACCGCAAGACGAGGACTGACATTCATCCCAACGATGCGGAGCGAGTTGATCGCGCTTGGGGCACATAGATCGTCGGACTTGCAAATAGTACAATTGGGGTCCAAATCCGCGGACCAACCATGCGCTGGATGGTTCAAAGCTCAACGAATAAATCAGAACCACATTAGCGATGAACCACAGAACATCCTTGGCGGAGAGTTGCGAGTTGCAGGATCCACCCCGGTCGAACAATGCAAGGAGAAACCGCGTGAGACATTTAGCCGGCTCTGGACACAATCGATTGTCACAAACAACGGAGGAGATAAAATTTAAAAAAATGCTGAACATATACTCCTGCTCGCGCACCCACAAAGAGGCCGAATCCATTATCATCTCTAAGGTTCGTCAACCAGACCACGGCGGCGGAGACGTCGTGGCGTCACTGACAATATTAGACGGCCTGGTCTTGAAGGCGGGAAAGGACTATTGACAAAGAAGCGGCATGCGGTGTTTGTGAGGGTGAACAACTGTGGCCGCTTTACATCGCCCAATGGCAGTACGATGAGAGGCAAGGGGTCGTATCTGAAAGAATAGCGAAGTGTCAGAGGTGTAATGGTACACGTAACGTTGAGGTAGCTCGGAGGGACGCACAAAGCATGTTGACAGCGTCGGAAGACAACCTTCTCCACGCCGTCGATGGGCACAAGTAGGGTACATGGATTACAGTCCTTGAGGGGAGTAGCAAGCTTGCAGTCAACCCCGTTGAGTCACAAGTTAAAAGGTGAGCTTCTGAGCTTTGCCTGGATGCAACTTCTCGCATTCTGTGACTAATCTCGTCTCAGCAGATTTCCCATCTCCACGTCATCTGCGTCATTAGAAGACACGACCGTGAGTCCCTCCGTCATCTCCCTCCGGACACAAAGCTGCTCTCCCACTATCACCATAAGAACCGTACTGGCCACTATGGCCCCCCAGAAGAAGAGTGAAGTAGGGATGGAGTTTGAGTAGTACGTCGTCAGCACGAGATGGTTGAAGATCAATGTCAGAGAGAAGTCTAAAATCAGTCGCGGTCGTCGAATGAGGATATAAAGGTAGTAAATACTATTTAATTGTCAGCCGTTATTCAATGGAGTCAGCTTGAGAATAACATACTCGGCAGCAGATGCGGCCATCCAACATGTGGCGATAATCCAACCGCGTAAGGGATCTATCCGCCCATCCCACTGGCCTTCCAGCACATCTCCTGAACCGACTTGCTTCCCACCGCTCCAAACTGAGTTCCATGAGTTCCAAGAGCCCTGGCTCATGCGCGATGTCGATCGTCCGGCCATTTCACGCCAGTCCATCACCATACCTATAATATATACGGTAGAGTTGCGGCCAATGCCCCATAAATTCTAGATGCAGCACGTACCGACATTTGCAGCACCACCATGATATTCCAAAGCACTTGGTTCCGCGAATATGATGAGAAGTGGCGGCAGGAGGACGGCCAGCGTCAGATAATGCAAAGTCTGCAGAGAGACAATCTGCGGCCCTAGCTACCATTAATCTCTGTCATTGAGATCTCGATGCATGATACATTACCTGAGAAATGAGTAAGACAGGATCCCATCCGGGGGAGGTCGACTTGGCCATTGCTGATGGTGGTTTTGTACGAACCTGCGATTTGTTCCGGATATGTGAGATTTTACTTCATTTGGGTTGGTTTCTCGATAATGTCTTAGTTATGTAATATGTAACTGGCTTGATCTATACTGGAAAGGGGATAACCTTCAATCGATCGAGCATAAGTCCGAGCTAATGTGACCACAGCCACACTCTCTTGCCAGTCAAAGGGTGCCGGGACGTAACCGGCAGAAGAGGTATGTTTTCACCATGTTGTGATCATCGTTCGCATTATCGCGCTCATACCCACAATCAGAATGCACGTATCTGATTATGAAGCCCTTTCGCAAGAGGGAAGCAGCACTTCGCACAATAATGCGTCGACCAGCAGCCACTATGCTGATGAGATGGAAGCCATGTCCATCAAGCCGGAGGCATACTACGGGGAGGGACCGTTTGATCCCCCTAGCTCTGACGACGAGGCCGACGAATTGCTGGAGAAGACAGGTAGTATCTCGCTAGGCAGTGCCGAAAATGCCAGCAGAGGTAGAGATAGAGACGGTGGCCTTTTATTCTTCGGAAAAGTGAGTCATGATTTCTGAACCTTTTCGCTGCTACTCACGGCGTCATAGCGACCTGCGTCTGTCCGAGTTCTGGTTACGTCTCTCGTGGCTCTTGTGACTTTGGCTGCAATCATTGGTATATTTGCTGCGCACTCGTATACAGGGACACCGTTTCGTATCCATGGTACGAAGCATATTACCATGGACCATGTATTCAATGGCACGTTTTCCGCGAAGAAAGGTGGGATATTGTGGGTACCAGAAGGTGCGAGTTCACACGAATCCTTCCAAGGGTTCATCTCAAGTTCCAAAAGCCGGCGATGGCGTTTTTGCCACGTCGAAGGATGGCTTTTTGACTTTGGTAGATTTGAAGAGCAATACCACCCGACATCTGGTAGCCTTCTCGGATCTGAAGGACGCAAGTGTCCTCACTACTTAACCATTGACGACATCTTACGTGTGATGGGTTTAGGAACACGGCCACATTCTCCCTCAGTCGTCCTGGAAGCTCTCTGCGGACATGAGATACATGTTGTTGAAGGCGGACACAGTCAAGGTTCTCTTATGCTCTTTTCTTGGGAGAACAGCTGCTAACCTGCGCGCAGCTGTGGCGGCACTCTAGCTATGGAAATTATTATATCCATGATCTGCAGACTAAGGCCACTTGGCCACTCGTTCCGCCGACTAATCCTGCTGTTACTACGTACGCGACATGGGCACCCACCGGACAATCTATCGCGTTTGTCATGAATAATGACATATACGTCGTTCAATCCCCCTCGTTCGTATAGTTTCGTCATGCATTTCTGTTTCGGTCTCGACTTATGCCATGCTAGGCCCTCAGCTGCTCCAATCCGTGTCACTACAAGCGGCAATGCGTCAATGTTCAATGGCGTTCCTGATTGGGTTTACGAAGAAGAGGTTTATTCGGGTGATTATGCTCTTTGGTGGTCACCAGATTCAAAAAGCATCGCATTCCTCAGTCTCGACGAGACCGCCGTGGACGAATTCACGTATCCGATATACAATCCAACGGAAAACTCGTATGCTGTCGTCCCGTACCCGGAGCAGGTGACTATGAAGTACCCCAAGCCTGGTCACAGTAATCCTCTGGCCTCAGTATATATATTCCGACTCGATCAGTATCTTGCAAATGGTGGAAATCACGCACAAACTATTGCGACCACTTCGTTCTCGCTCGACTGGGATGGCAAATTAGATCCCACAAATAGCATCATTAGTGAAGTCGTATGGGTAGGCAACACTACGCTTCTTGTCAAGGAAGTGAATCGCGCGGGCAACAATGGATCTGTTGTGTTGTTCAACCTCGCTTCTCAACCAAAAGGACGCGGACGTGTTGTTCGAAAGCTTGGGAAAGACGGGGAACAAGGAGACAATGGATGGATCGATGCGGTATATTAGATCATATTTCTCGCGATTATAATGACAGCTAAGGTATTTTATAGGAACAAAGAGTCTACAGCATCCCCACGAACATGTCGCCAGATGGCCATGCTTCGTATCTCGATATTGTACCCACGCCCGAAGGTTATAATCATATCGCCCTCTTTAGCCCTGCAGCATCTAGTACACCCCGTTTCTTGACTTCGGGTCCATGGGAAGTTACAGGAAATATCTTGGCTGTTGATGTGAAGCGCAGGCTTGTGTAAGTTTCTTCAACCTCGAAAATCTGTCGATAGCCCTGTGTCTTTCTTTCCTATGTCGAGTAAATTTGACTAATATTGTAATGTCTAACTTAGGTACTTCCAGGCAGCAAATCCACACTCTCTTCAACGTCATATTTATTCAGTGCCATTGCCCGCGATAAGCTCATCCGGAAAGGTTGAGCCTGCTGCCCTGACAGATGTTTCAAGCCCAGGAGTTTATAGTGCACAGTTCTCCCCCAAAGCTGGCTTCTATCTCTTGTCGTACAATGGCCCTCAGCCGCCCTGGCAGAAGGTCATCGACGTCAGTGGTCAGGGTACGTGCGCTGGTTTAGTATGAACTTGTGCCAAATAGGTTTACTCCAAACCTATTACTTAGGTCGGGATTTTATTCTCACTGAGAATCCTCAGCTGAACGACACATTGGCGCAGTTTGAGATGCCTGTCGTTACGCGCTCGACTATAGACAGTGACGGCTACGGTGAGCAATCCAGATCATTGCATACCAGAATCGATTGTCGTTACTGATACGCGTCTCAATAGAGCTGAATGTGATTGAGATACGCCCACCTAGGATGGATAACACAGGACGGACAAAGTATCCAGTTTTATTCAGAGTGTAAGCCATAATATCATGAATGGCTGGACTTTTTGTTAATTCATACCGTCCTCTTTCAGTTATGGTGGCCCCGGATCCCAATTAGTCAGTCTAGACTACTCTCATGATTGGCATGACTATCTTGCCTGCTCTCTGGAATACGTTATCGTCATAGTTGATGGTCGAGGGACTGGATACAAGGGGAGGAAGCTGCGTAATCCGGTGAAGGACAACCTTGGGCACTGGGAAACTCAGGATCAGATCAATGCAGCGAAGTATGTGTTTTCTTTTAGCAGTTTAGCATCCATTTTCTGACGTCAGTAGAATATGGGCCGCCAAATCCTATGTTGATCCCAAACGTATCGGGATTTGGGGCTGGGTGAGTGTGTTCAACTGGAACGACATCAATCACTGAAAAAATCTACAGTCTTACGGCGGTTTCATGAGTGCTAAAGTCGTAGAAGCTAATGCCGGCATACACACTTTGGCCATGGCAGTTGCGGTATGTGCTAGTCGTCGAATTATGAACACTTGCTGACAATTTACGAATAGCCGGTTACAAGCTGGCTTCTCTATGGTGAGTATCTAGCATGTTTCTGTGGTCCCGAATTCAACTAATACAACTTTGGCTTAGATTCCATTTATACAGAGCGGTACATGAATGTCCCCAAGACAAATCCGATGGGTTACGTCACTGCTTCCATCTCGAACGTGACTGGATTCCACCACACTGATTTCCTCCTTGCTCACGGATCTGGTGACGACAACGTTCATTTTGCTAATTCTGCGCACCTGTTAGACATGTTCACCCGCGAACATGTCAGGGGATACACGTTTAGAATGTTCACAGACAGGTACGTGCTAATCGAATGTTGACCTCGGCTAAGCTCATGCCCTGCGCAGTGACCATTCCATACAACGGCGAGGAGCAAATAGAGAGCTATACGAATACATGACTGCATTCTTATTGCAAAAATGGGGTAAAGGAGGGAAGCGTAGAAGCTGGTGACCTTCCGGCGATTGTTGTTAACCATTATTTTTATATTTGTGCTCCATTCGGCTTCAGCCTTACTATCAATCGCACAACCTGCCATGGACTTCATCGGGCTGATCTCGCCTTGCTCCGTGATCAGTTAGCTGAACGACATGTTCACATGGATAGCTAAGGTCCGATTATCCGCTTGGGTGGTGTAAGTTGAAAAAAAGGTTCTTCATTATATCTTCCGGTTCGTTTCTATTGCATCTCAACGAAGACGTTCTAGTGGAGATTGTCTCTTATCTTTACGGTCGTGATGCACTCTATCTCTCGGCAACCGCTCGAAGACTTCATCAAATCGCCAAACGGCAAGCACTGTCAGTTATCTCAATGGACAGACCGAAGGAGATAACCAGAATATGCACCTATATGCTTGCGGATATCCAAGGCCGCATGAGGTGGGTTCGTAGGTTGACTGTGCGTGAGCATGAGGCGTTCGAAAACTGTGACAATCAGGCTCCTACCCATGGAGAACTTTTGGCGGATTTTCTCGACCACGCACACAATCTCCGATACTAATGCATTCTTCATATTGGGGCCCTGCTCCGAGTGGTGCCGCGCATTGGGGATATGCTCGTCCAGCTTCAGAATCTACATGATATAGATCTAGGTGACACCGATGTCTCTTTGCTGGAGATCCTGCCATACATGCGAAGAAATCTAAAGAGGGTCAAGATAGATGGGTACCGTGATGCTTTCAGTTTTGAAGATCTCATGTCAAAAATCTCTGTGATGCAAGGTATCCAAGATCTGGACCTTGTGCAGTCTCAATTTTGTCGCCTTGGACAACCCATCACATTACCCGCTGCTGCCTATTGCCGACTGCCGGTATTGCGCCAATTGGTGATTCGTTTTGGCGCCACAGCCATGTCGATATATGTACGCGCGTGTCCAAAGCTACGTGTCTTAGATTTGGGCGGACGAGGATTCACATCCGACGAGATCAACGCGGTCTCAGCTCCCACGACCTGTTGGCCGAATCTTGACGTCGTCGAAGCGCATTTTATAGCATTGGCTCATTATATGTCCGGTCCACACCCTATGCATCAGCGGAGTCCTTGCAAAGCCAAGTTTCTGGAGCTTGCAGGACGGCAAGTTGGGCCTTCCTATCGTGCTGGAAGCCGTAAAGAACATAACTCTGGCTGTGCTTACATTGAGCATAATGCCTTAAATCAACCTCGCTTCAACCTTTTGGACGTATTTGGTCGAAACGGGGACGCGAATATGCTGTCTAGTCATACAACTATGTGAATTCGAAGACGCGCCGCAATTCAAAGCCAACTTGCTTGAGTGGATGGCAAGTCTCACTTGGATTGTTCTGGAAGTATTTGCTAATCTCGTTTTTGTCTAGCATACTGTGCCGCCTATACTGGCCTCCATGAGGTCGCTCACCCACATAAAAATGTGCATTCGGGGCGACATGCAACGACGCCGCCGATGCCTTACTGGGATTGTACTATCTCTCGTCATATCATACCCGATTATGATTCTGCACAAGAATTCTCGGAGATTCTCAACCAATGTCTTCCCTCGGTCCGTCTCATATCGGTCGGATTCGGATCTGGGTACATGCCTGATAGGTCTGACCTCGGAGGACAATTCTGGTGGTGGAAGACGATGATCACTCCGAGTGGGCGGAGCATAGAACAAATTGAACACCAGGCTGGAATCAATCTGCAATCCCGCCTTTGTTCTGTTGAAATTTGAATCTCGGTTGGACTTTGACAAAGAGTAGCATGCTCGCACCTTGTGGCAGCTCGTCCATTTCGTTTTTTTCTTTTTTCGCAGCGCGCTTATTTTATGCACTCGGAGTCGGCAGTGCTAAGCTCTGTCCTGTAATAACGTTTGATATGCTTTTGTCAATGGTTCATATAATTAGTGTGATCCAGATGATGCTCGTAGTACTTAGACCTATTCATCGATTGGGTTTCGTATGTGTAAGTACGGTATAAGCGACGCCAGGTATGAATGTTGAGATAGCCTAGTGCCAGTAGTATGTAGCCTGAGCGCATATGTGATTCAAGACGAGAAATTGACGCCATCAACCCGGATCTACTTTCATGGCGATTGATACCAGCGTTGGCAAGCGGTCACCGAAGCCACTCCCGCTGTTTGACTAGCTTATCCTATAACCTGAAGTCCTTGGTGTCGACTACATATATGAATGCAACTTGAATATCTGCGTACAATTGCAAAGCCAGTTCTCACCCCCTATCACATTGGCAATGGCTTCGACTGAGGTGGTCCTCTCTTTGGGTCCCTTCGCTTCTCGTGCGGAGTCCGAGTTCAGGCTAATGTGTCTCTTCGCAGAGAGTGTCTGACATCTCGAATGCAACTCTGGCGTGTCTCAACGAGGACATGTTACTAGAAATCTTGTCGTACCTCCCCACTCGTGATTCCCTAAACCTCTCGGCCGTAGCTCGTCCACTCCATCTCATCGCCAAGCGGCATGCGCTCTCGGACGTGTACATGTTTTCGGCGATGCAGGTCCTCAAAATCTGCGCGTATATGCTTGAAGACATTGAAGAACGACTTTGCTGGGTACGCAGATTAACTGTGTGCGTGTGGTACAACATGTCGGCCGACACTCGAGACGACGATGACCCCAGAGGCATCAAACTGTCTGCACCGCATCTGGCCGTCCTCCTTGAACACGCCCGTAACCTCACGTATATCTCCATAGATCCTGTCGAATTATTCTTGAATGCCGAGCAGCGCATAGGAGATTCTCTTGCCGCTCTTTGCCATCTGCAAAAGTTGCGTCTGCGTCAGATAGGGTCCGGGGATGAAGTTATGGGTATCCTTCGAAGGTCATGTAGTAATCTCAAGGGGCTGACCTTCGATGACCATAAAAATCTAGTCAGCTTTCCGGCACTCCTTTCCAACATCTCCGTGGGGCACAATGTCCAAAGTCTAGAGATGGATTATTATTCAACGCGCCGTGTCCCACCCGAGCCGGTTATGGTATCTCAAATTCAGCAGCCATCAATGCGCTGTCTCAAGCTCCCATTTGACATGATATCCATGGACGCTTGCGTGCAGGTTTTCCCCCGGCTACGTGTCCTAGTTCTGAAAGGTCAAAGTTCCATGTCGGGTGCTCCTGCAGCCAAGGGGGCATGTTGGCCGAGTCTTGACTTGGTTAAAGCAAGTATTACAGCCATTAGACAATGGCCGATTACGTGCCCTGTTCACGACTTGTCAATTGAGCAGGTCCTCGCAAAGCCCAGTATTCAGGTTCAATGGAACAGATCGGAGGACGGAGAGCTATATATTCCCATCGCGCTAGATTTAATAGCAGCCACGTCCCCAATAGTGCTCGAGTTGAGCATCATGACCTACAGCAAATTGTCGACGTGTTTTTGGAAGAGCATAGCCGGACCAGGGTCACGTTTGCGGTGTCTACGAATAAGACTTTGCGAGTTTGATACAGCCTCGGATTTCCATGCTAGCTTGTCCTCGTGGATGGTGAGTCTACCTTCTCGTTTACTGTTTTCTCGCTCATATCACTCCGCCAATGATCAGGATATAGTACCCCCTATCCTTGCGACAACTGAGTCACTCAAGTACATACGCATTCATATCGATGGCACTATGGTTCGGTCCGTTGGCTGTGTCAGACGTACCCATCCGAATGTTCCGCCAGCACCTTGTGCCATTACTCCCAGCTTTGACACTGCACAGGAATTCTCTGCGCGCATTATCAAACACATGCCCTTCATACGGCTTGTATCTGTTGGATTCCGACATAACGAATTCTGGTGGTGGTTGAGATCTCTGGATTCCCCGAGTGGACGGCCAGCGCAGCTTATAGCACCTGACTTTGGGGAAAACATTGCTTCGCATCTTTGTTCCCTACAAGCCGACATTGGGTCACCCTAGCGGTAAGTCTGAGTCCTCCCATAAATGTCCTCTGATGCTTATGCCGCATTGTATGTACAGTTGCAATGAAAGGCTGTATGCCTTTGTGCGGGCGTGTGACTGAGGGCGACTCAGATAGCCAGTACGAGCGTGTCGTCAATTCACCGAATGCGCGGATGGATTTCAATGGCCGATAAGCACTTCAGTTCTATTGCGATCGTACACAACGTTTGGATAGAGATTGTCTATTGTATACTCAATAAAATACTGATATAGGGGGATTCGTATCATGCGATCGCAGTAACCGTACCGTGAACTATTGGTAGCCAGTCTTGATACGGAGTCATGTCATGAGTTTATAGGCATAGTCACAGAGCATGCCCCCCCAGATAATATATCCAAGTTTATGGTTTGCCTGGCATGAAACGTCAGTATGAGCACTGGCAGCTCTAGCGGATCAATTGGCGCATACCTGGAAGAGCTTGCTGCTGTCCTTGCCAGTTCCCAGCTCGGGGTTACTCAACTGCCAAATAAAATGGACAGCACTTCCTGCGACGGAAATCAGGAAGTACAGAGGACCCTGTCCATTCAGGTATCCCACATAAGCAAGTGAGGTGACGAACACCATCGTGAAGAAGGTTAGAATGGGCCGCATATAGTTCCCGAAATAGATGGCGCAGGAATAGACTCCGGCTTTGGAATCTTCTTTCCAGTCTTGTCGTGCATAGACAGTGTCAAAGTGAATGGTCCAGCTTGAGAAGGATGTGCATTAGAGCACTAGATTGCAGGAGATGACTGGGCCACTTACCAAATGAGTCCAAGCACAATGGGAGCCAGGAAGTTCAAGTCCATAGAACCTGTGAATGAGACCCAAACGACAACGAATCCCCATGCTATTCCAAGTCCTATAAATGGTAAGTCCTTGTGCTGTCAGGTGTCGTGCTAGGCAATGATGTGCATACCTCCCCATACTTGTGGCCAGTTTGTGAATCGCTTCGAGAGAGGATAGATCCATTCAAATGTCAGCAGGCCAACGAGGCCAAGTTTAAATCTGTATCGTCGTGAGGGAAAATGCCACAATGGTGAATGAGACTACACAGACGCGTCCGGACCCATAAGGTTGAGCCCGCCAAGCAAGATGGCCCAATGGGCTGCAAGGAATAATAATGCTCCTAGAACAGACACTCGACCAGACGGGAGAGGCCGACCTTTGGTACGTTCTGTTTCTACCATTAGATCTCTAGAACATGGGCCACTGAGATAAAGTATCCATACTAACCAACTTTTCCGTCAAGATCCATGTCACAAATGTCGTTCCAGATACAAGCAGCATCATGTCGGATTGTACTGCCGATAAAGTAGGCGAGCGTCTGGATAGCCACCGTTTTCGGGGGTATACTCAGCGAGTATGCACACATCGCCAAGGCCCACGCTGTTTCATGATAATGAGAACACATCATCAGAGTGATATTAGGAAATATATATATACCGCAAGGCCAGAAGTAAAGAATAGTTCCGGTAGGCCAGAGATGAAGTCTCGTCAAGAAGAAGTATGCCTTCCATATCGGAGGTTGATGAGATGAAGATGGAGAAGGGGAGGCAGACATGGCAAAATTCCTACTTGTGGGAAAATCTGGGAGAATCGCATATAGCGCACAACGTCCCTGGATTTTATAGAAAACACAGGGAGATGAACTCGTGTCAATTCTACTTAGTCTTGCGGGTGCGTGGAATCGTTCAGCTCGATCGGGCATGGCTTAAACATGACAAACTTCGATGTAATGTGGGGTGTGATATATGTCTAAAATTTCACCTACATGTCAGGGCCGCCTTGTTCGTCGACCCTCATCTAGCGTAAGAGATATGTAGTCAACATCTGATATACGGTACGGCACCACTGCGTGTAGCGACAATATCATCATCTCAGTAAAGGGCATTTGGCCTCGTGGGTTCATAATTCCACTTACTGTGCAGGTGTGATTGGCAGGGGATAATTGGTCACCGGTCAGGTCTTGAGAGATCATTCGCAGGTACCTCCCCAGCTTCAACTTCAACGTACAGCAGGCAGGCCAAAAAGATGAAAACCCTTTGGGACGCCACTAATAATCCTAGGTCATCGGAGGGACAAATGTTGACTAGTGAGTGCTCAGATCGAAGAATCCTGGCGGCAGACAAGAGGTGATCAGAGATGAGGCTCAGTTAAACGAGAATTTAAGGCAACGATAGAACATCACTATTTCTAAAATGAATGTTTCGAGTTGCGAGCAAGAGTTCCAAGGTACAGATCTCCAGGATGTACCGGCTACCAAAACTTGTAATCGCGCAGACTGCAGACATTCCGTGGTCTTCAGCACCAACACAAGTCCTATGTGACTCAAGTGCAGTTGCTGGATACTTAAGTTTAGGTAAGAGGAACTGATTTGGGAACGGTTTGAGTTAGCGTCGGAAAGCCCACTCACCGAAGTCAGTCTACTCGGCAGGCATCAGTTTTCTGATCTTCTGAATATCAGTACCATCAAACCCAGATCTACCACAGCCCTGGGTGGATGTCTATCCATGGAACCTGGAGTGTTTTCAGATACAGACTGATCTCCTGTAGGCAGCCTTTGAATGACAACCTGGACGTACTATTATTGCACCAGTAATGCAACTTTTTCAGTATCTGGGCTCCCTATAGTGCAAATCTTAGCAGAATGTTTCAGAGTTTTCGCCAGTCAATGCAGAATGTTCAATAGTACACACATGAATTTTGTAGGCTCAATATGTCAAGAATTAAGCAATACCAAGAGTAAAGTAAAATCACAACAGTAGTGCAACTTTTCTCCGAGGCACATCACATCAACCATCACAATGCCACACATGCTGTTCTCTTTGTCCGCCTGGTGTTCAGTGGCTGGATTGTGAAGCTATGTGAAGTGCACCGCTATCATCAGCTGAGTCAAGATTCACAATGCTGATTGTGGCTGAATGTCACAGATTTGAGTTGCTATCATTTGGCACAGGATTCAGAAGGGATTCGCTATGCAGATGTTGAATAAATAGTGAGACACACTGTCAAGGTATCGTCCTGATACTTGACTCCGCTCTAACCCTAACCCCTAAACACTCACTTATGAAGCTTAGGAAATTGATATAGTCTGTGGGGGTGATAGGCTATAGGAGCTGGTGGGCTCAGAGTAGAGTGGGAGAAGTTGACGAGGAGTAGACAAGTATAACAAGTCTGCCCTCTCAACACTGTATTGCTCTGGTATTTATACA
>NW_012133321.1:88589-103355 GCF_000313525.1 Fibroporia radiculosa | reverse complement strand
ACCCACAGTGCGTTGAGGCGTACTGTCTTCGGCATTGGGTGCACCAGTAGGGTAGGAACGGGAATGGGAATGCGACATGGCGGTGGGCGTCTAACTGAGATGGTGGTGGTTAAGGTGCAAGGAGCGGCGAGGGGATTTGTGTTTGTGCTCCGTATACTACTGATATGTGCATACAGGCCTCCAAAAGGTGCTACGAAGCGAAAAGCCATCGTCGTCACTAGCGATGATTCGCCCACTCCTCCAGTCGTTGTGAGTTTCCCTTGAGATACTGCTGCATTACCGCAACTCAGTCATATGAATCCGTCTGTCGCGGAGCAGTTTTCATATAGGCATCTTCTTCGTCCTTTCAAGAATCCAAACTTGATGAAGAACGCCAACCGCCGGACAAAGAACCTGAAGGTGGTCCTTGTCCAGGAGCGTGAGCGTGAACGAGTGGAAAGGGAACGAAGATTGGAGAAAGAGGACAATATGGATGTCGATGGAGAGCCAGGCGAGAGCACGCCCGACGAAGAAACATCAGCAAAAATCGAGCCCTCAGATACTGTTTGGCAATGCAGCGCTCGACTGTTGCCGATGAAGTGGAATATACAGTACGAGACGCTATCCCTGGAACTGCATTACACGCATTGAACTAACCACTAATAGGCCTCAATAAACTACAAAAGGTCAAATCAAGGGGCAGGAAGTGAATGCAGCGGCTGACTGTCACCGCCCGCGGGCTCGACGTAATCTGGGGTTCGACCGCTTATGTCTGCAAGCTCAAAGTCAGCATTAGAGATGAATGCCGGCATGTTTGCTTCTTCCGTACATATCTCTGCGCAGAGCCATTCTGACAGCAATCCATATGCGTCTATTGAGGCGCCACCCTCTGTGCTTCCGCAGCGTCGTTATTGCGATATTTGTGTCGGTACTGAAGCACCGAACCGGTTATGGGTCCCTCGGACAAAATGAACTATGTCCACCGACAGGCGAGCCATTCTCTCCTACACCTTTGTTGGCGATATTCAGTACAACGTACACCCGTTTTCCTCCACCTATCGTCTCGTACTGGAACAGGACGAGCGAAGCCGTAGATATCAATGACGCACGAGAGGGAGCCCATTGGCATGTAGCAGAGGATATGGGTATGTGAGGCATACGGAGCGTATGGGTAGCGGATGATGCTGGTGTATGCGGCAAGTAAGATGTCCTCCATGAGATTCCCTCACATTGGAACGTCCCATCAGCGACTTTGCGCATTATTTTCAAAAGCACGCTGAATTTTAACGGCGAGAGATAGTGGACATGCAAGATTTGCGCGACTGCGGCCCATGCACTCGTCTTTCAAGCTTCAACCTCGCATTCCGCACGCGTGAGCCACATTTCGAGTGGCTAGACGAGCGCGAGAACGCAGGCAGGTTCAAGAGCGGTTCGGGCGTACGATGACTACACGAGTGCATGGGAGGTGTCAGAAACTCTCGTTAGAAGTGCGACCACTCTACCTCGTTGCAACTTTTGCACACACATATATTGACTGACCTGGGTATTGAAGTAGGCCTTTCCATGACATACACTTTCGCTCTCCGTACTAGGATTGGATCGACGGCACTCTTCTCCGCACACATTTTTTCATCGTGAAGATGAGCGGAGCAGTGAGGATGCGCTACGTTCGGCGGTATATCGGCCCTCTGACGTTGGTTGGTGCATGGACATCATCGGCTTAATTGATCTCCGGATTAGAGACATGTGATGCACGACTTCTCCGCTTTGCAGCCACCCAGACCGCCTTCGTACGACGCAACTGGCAGAAAGCCCAGATCTCTCAATGACAAACCAACCGAATTGGGTTATCATATCTCATTCTCGAGTGATTCAATATGGAATATCAAAGGTGTTGATTTAGACAGACCAACGGTATAAAAGGTCTACATGGAATTACTGGAACTCACTACGGCGAGATCGTTCGAAGATGCTGCATTACTGGCATCAACTTACCCGGACACTCAAGTCAAGTGTATTGAAGCTGAGTGTAGGATGTTACAATTCAGCATCGGCGACTAAAGCTTTCCCTGTCGTGACCTGTCATATTGCACGTTGCGGGGACAATGTTGGAATGTGTCTGGTGCCGGTGCTAAATGCCCTCTCCGATCATGTTTTGCCAAGATTGATAACTTCCTATGGAGGTCTCGTCCCTGCGGATGCATAATACTAATTCCGAACCACTTACCACTTCGAATCACCTCGAACCACTTACCACTTTGTACCGTACACCCCGAACTAAGTGCGACAAGAGCCGAGTCGATCAGACTCTTCGAATCTCCAGTTCTGTGTGGAATGTTTGTCCAAATCTAGCGTACTAGGTGAGTGTCTGCGGCCGACTTTGCCGTGCCATGTGAATCGGCTCATTTACAGCCTGTTCCCAGGGAGATGCCACCACAGACGTCGCGTATCGTTCTGCTTCCGTCATCACTACAGAAGATCACAGGAGCCCAATTCTCCATAAATCGGGTTTGTAGCTCGTTCTGAGCTCGCCAGGTTCTCGTCCCTCAAGTGTTGTTGGCTATCCATTCAGAATATCGCACACAATGACTGGTTATGGCGCGTTGCTGGTTTTGTGTCTAGCCGCTGTTGCTCTCTATCGCATTCTTCGACATCGTTCTCAGCTTCCTTTACCTCCGGGTCCACCAGGACTGCCGTACATAGGAAATGCATTACAAATGCCTGCTGATCAATCATGGAAGGCCTTCACACAATGGGCGCAGGTATATGGTGAGTCTGTTGCAGGTTCTGTCTCTACGTTTAACTTTAAGTGAAACTGTGCAGGCGATGTCATGCATTTGTCAGTAATGGGTCGGGACTTCGTTGTCCTTTCTTCACCTGAGGCCGTTTCTGATTTGCTGGAGAAACGGAGTGCCATATATTCCGATCGTCCTGTTATGCCCATGCTAGGTGAAATGTAAGCGGCTCCGCAGGCAATTAGCATCGAACAATTATCATTCATTACCGTTCGTGTGTTCAGGATGGGGTACAATCAACTCATCCCACTATCCCCATACGGTGCACATCATCGCGACTGTCGCAAACTCTTGGTCAGTGGATTGAGTCCACGAAATGAGCCCGAATATAATATGGTACAAGCGGCCAAGACGCTTGAATACCTCCCGAAGATTTTGGCAGATTCTAAGCGCTTTAGATCTCATATTCGATGGTATGGACACTCTTATTCTTATCCGATAAATTGAACTCATGGAGCCAAAGCCTTGTTGCGAGTACTGTCTTCCAGATCACCCATGGATATGGAGTAGCGAATTTAGACGACCCCATGACCCAGTTGGCCGAGCAAACTAACGACGACTTTTCCCGAGCAGCCACACCTGGTGCATTCCTTGTCGATGCTTTCCCAATTCGTATGTGTGTTTCTTTTCATGTTCAATGACAAACTCAAGCGAGCAGTCCAATATGTTCCGGACTGGTTCCCTGGGGCGGGATTCAAAAGGAAGGCAAAAGAGTGGCGCAAATCATCAGACAAGCTGAGAAACGAACCATACGAAATGGTGGAGCAGCAAGTGGTATGTTCTTCTCTATTTGTCTCTGGGTCTCGCGAATTTCCTTAATTCCGGCAGATCGAGGGGACTGCATCGCCATCTTTCACGGCAGACTTGATTCGATCGAAAGAGGGCATTACTCCAGAAGATCAGTATATACAGAAGTGTGCATCTGCCTCGTTCTATGTCGGTCAGTGGGTCATTTTCATTGGTTAAGACTGAGCGTCTGATTGGGTGTTCAGCTGGTGCAGATACGGTTCGTGTCTTTTTCGATGGCCGCATTCGTTGCTTACAAAATTTGGACAGACTGTGTCCGCAATGGAGTCATTCTTCCTCGCAATGTCCTTATACCCTGAAGTACAGAAGAAAGCGCAGGAGGAGATCGACTCTTTGGTGGAACCAGGACGACTGCCCAACTTCAGCGATCGCTCGAAGCTGCCGTATTTGGATGCTCTGCTGAAAGAAATCCATCGATGGAATCCTGTGGCACCCCTGGGTAAGTTCTGCACCTAGAAGGACCGATTTTAAGGACTGATTTAAAGTCTAGCCCTTCCGCATAGAGTTACTGAGAACGACATCTACCGCGGATATCGCATACCAGCTGGAGCTACCATCCTAGCCAACAGCTGGTACCTCGCTGTGTATTGTCTGATATTCTTCCGCTGATTTTCTACAAAGGGCGATTCTCCATGATCCCGCTCGGTATCCGAGTCCCTTCGATGTCATACCTGAACGGTACCTCTCCAAAACTAACGAGCATCTTAACCCTGATCCTCGTCCGTTCGAGTTTGGTTATGGACGACGGTAAGTGTTGTATGATGTTGGATGCTAGCGCAGCTGTCGCTGCATCTCACCTGTGTGTCAGTGTGTGTCCAGGGCAATTATTTGCAGAAGACTCGCTGTTCATTTTTGCGGCAATGGTTCTTTCCACCTTCAACATTTCCAAAGCCTCCAATCCCGATGGCAAGACAATTGAGCCAGAAGTGGAATACACTGGCGTAATCAGGTGGGTATGTCGCTCGTCACAAAGGAGCTCGTCTCAGTAAACTATGTATAGTCACGCAGGCCCTTTTGATTGTCATATCACCCCTCGTTCGGCCGAGGCTGAACAGCTTCTGCTTACGCTCTCGGGTAGTTCTTTGTGATGTCCGTTTATGATTGTGCTTCCCTGTCGGTCTTGTCGAGATGTCTGGACACCATTCCGCCGTAATTGAGTGCAACATTGTGATACGCACCGGTCTCGTGCTGCACGGGATGGCGTTGCCCGATCCACCTGTCCTGAGGCATGCTGCACTCGGAGAACTGATCTGCGGTCTCTGGCAATATACGCCAGTATGCCAAGGTCGACTGAGGTATTGTGAAAGGTGCAGCTTCAGTGTTCAGAACTGTAGGCTTCATTTGTCATCGATGTTGCTTCTCGTCATGTTCCGCATCCAGATCCGCAGTAGCATGTCAGATTCAATTGAGGTATTACAGAAACAGAGGGTTTCTACTGTGGGTCGTGAAGTCCATGTCCGGAGTCGGGCAGCGAGTGTCTGTCCTGTTACTGTTTGCGCTGCTGCAATTCGTTATTGCGCATTCCTGTCCAGTACCCGTAAACGACGGTAGCAGCTGTAACTGCCACGACTACACTCAAGATAGGAATTCATATGGCAGGAGTGGCTGAGCCAGGAGCTCGTCACATAAGCTGACGGGGGGCGCAGTCAGGGTCGAGGACGCCAGCAAAGCGGCGACCAGAAGCATGAACCTGAAAGCACATGGGCGAAAGTGGCAGAACTGTGTCTCGTCTGGGACGAGGACATGGTGGCGCAAGGCTGTCGACGCCGCAGATGAGATGCCCCGAGGGGCACGGTTGGAGCCGTAAGAAGGGAAGACGAGGCCCAAAGGAGATTCTTTAGAAATGTCTGTGCTACTTCTTATCGCTGTCCCTATAGTTACACTATGAACTTGCAATGAGGCTTGCCATCGTGAGATTTTGAAAGTTACTGCCACATGCTAGATTTCTCATGCCGGGCGCAAGCCAGTACTTGCAACCACACTGTCACAGTGATCTGTCGGACCGAACAGAGATGTTTGGAATCACATTGTGGCAAGGTCTGCAACAGTTATGTAGATTACCTACTATGAACTTGGTTAACGTTTTCTTCGGTGAGTGCAACTTTAAGGGTAGAGTTCACCGAGACCAGTGCAATGAGAGAAGCATGATTGTGTTGTGGTGACGGATGCATCCACCTCAACTCGCTAAAGTATTATCATTCTGGGTTGGTTGACTGCAGTGGGTGGTATAAATTGTCTATACTCTCTTTAGCTCCTCTGTCTTTCACTGACTCTACCAAGAGTTTCTCGTTATCCAAGCATGTCACAGACCAGTCTCGAAGCTGAGATCTATGCTATATACGTTGCCGATTTCAAGTCTCTGTAAGTCAATTGCTAGCTACAGTCATTGCGATTCCTGACAAGAATAAATTTCAGTTTGTTGACTCGATACTGTACAGTTGCTGCTATAAGTGAGTGTGTTGAGTGTGACTCCTTCAGCCGTGAACAGTAACTCAGCGAGCATCCAGCACTCCTTCTTTATGATTACTGCCTCAGCCTCGCACAAGAGCTTCGATATGTATGGAAATCTCGCCTTTCAGGAGCATCAATTATCTTTGCAGTCAACCGCTACCTCTCCATTGGTAGCCTATTCTTGAATGTGTTATTCACATCACCATGGCAAATCTTGCTTCCAGGCAAAGCGAGTCAAGTATGTCCTTCTCCTTACATTGTAAACTACAACTACCCGATTGAATATGTATGTGCTGAATATACCCGTTTGTAGATGTATGTTGGCCCCAATCCTGTTGCCAGTTTATGATAGTCACAATCTTCCAGCTGCGTGGCTACTGGTCATGCTGCCCAGGCATTCTCAGCCATCCTTTCCATAGTAACTATTGGTGAGTACCACCATGTCGCTTTCCCATTATTTTTTGTACTTCAAATAGCCTGAGCGTGACAAGCATTTTCTACCCTCCGGGTATATGCACTTTGGAACCGGAACAACATAATACTTGTTGCTACTCTGCCATTGCAATCGGTTCCATTGGTAATTAATATCGTATGTCTTGACTTTAACAAGAGCATAAGTTATTTCATCCAATATGAGCAGTATATATTTGCTATTACTCAGTATACCCCTGCACCTCCACCACTTATCGGCTGCCTCAATGTTGTAGGTATAAGCAACCATTTGTATCTCATGTGAGTGTCACATCAACCCAATTTGCCGTCATAGTTGACCTTATGTTCTTCTAGACGTGAGTGGAAGTGTTATGTATACTGATACCATAATTGACAGGCTACAGTTTCTATGGTCAACTTTGTGTCTACAATTGTATCGCTGAGTATAGTTCTCATCCTCACCTGGATCAAGACGTACGCAATCCGTAAACATATCTCTTCTATGGGTCAAAGTGGGAAGAGCCTGTCAAATTTGTGCGCCAGAGATGGTTAGTAAATGCAATCACATCGTGAATCAATCATATGAAGAATTGAGCAATTTGCAGGTTCCATATATTTTGTGTCGGTATCTCGTCTTGGGTGTAAAGCAAGCACGCTAATGATGCTGTCGTAGGATCCTGCTCATTATGACCATCTTTAATCTCGTAGCAACAACATATCAGGTGCGATTTGTTCGCAATGATCTTCAAAAACATGACTAATTGCAATGCCAAGGCAATCGGGGATGTTACTGTCCTTGAACTCGCGTCAGTAGTTCATCATTGTACAAGTTGATGGATCTACTTACGATTGTTTACTTCAAGTGTAAGCCCGATTTTGATTTCCAGATTCCTCCTGGACTTGCGCGGCGCGGACACTGCGAGACGCAATCATGTCGACACTGACGAGGCCCTTGCCTCGACAGTAAGCGAAGATACACCGGAGTCTCTCTGCTTCTCAAGTGCAGTAGTGGGGAACCTCGAAGCGCCCCTCACGAGTTTTTTCGCCGATGACGAAGATCAACAAGAACACGAAGAGCTGCCTTGCGATTTGACAGATTCTCCCTCTGGAGGATTGGCTGAAAACAGTATTAAACACGAGGACACCGTACATCTAGACGTGGACTATACCTGGTAAGTTCTCTTCGACAGCACATATAATAGGTGGCGCTTACACAGAGTAACAGTGAAGCATAATATGCACGATATCGCAGTCGAAGCTATGCTTGTTTCTTGCCGCAGCATTCGCCCAGACATTTTCAGACGGGTTGAGACTTAGTAATGACACGAATCGTACTCAGCTTCACATTCTAGTACTAGATTAGCTTGTATTCCGAGTTCCGAGTATCTAGGATCCACACCACGTTCAATGTACACTTTTTCCGTCGCTGACTCCGGCGCTCTAATCTTGAGGCGTTGTAAACAATGTGTAATTTGTGCGTAGCGTTTGCGGACTACAGTATGGTTACAGACGCATCTAAGGTGCAATAGATCCGCGCTTATCGAAGCTTGTATCTGAACGCGATCGCTGAAGCTCTCACTCTCACTTGCACGTCCCTTTCTTCCTCTGCTTCTCCCCCTTTTCCACCCATCTACTATGTCTCTCCCGAAGGTGATTCCGTGTTCATAACTTGCATATATTCACCCTATATTGACTATCGTCCGGATTGTAGCGGATCATCAAGGTGCGCTTGCCACACGACCCGCGTAGCGATTAGCTTAATTGGGCTCTCGTTCATCACTTCTGCATGTCCTGAACACGCAGGAAACCGAGAGACTTGTCGCTGATCCAGCACCCGGAATATCTGCTGCGCCACACGAAGACAATCTCCGATACTTCGACGTTTCTATCCAAGGGCCAGATGGCAGTCCCTTTGCGAGTACGTTTGTCCGGGCCCCATAGGTCGTGAGGCTGGTGAATGTGAATTCTGAGCGACATTGTTGTGCAGATGGTGTGTTTCGGCTAGAATTATTCCTCCCGGAGGAATACCCAATGAGCCCTCCCAAGGTGCGCTTCCTGACAAAGATCTACCACCCCAACATCGGTGCGCCAACCCCTTAACTTAATGTTTTGGTATATGCTGATAGTCTGTGAAGATAAGCTTGGGCGAATCTGTTTAGATATCTTGAAAGGTGGGTTCTATCGTTGTGGGGAGCCCTTGCTAATCTGCTACAATTTTGCACTGTCTACAGACAAATGGTCTCCGGCACTTCAAATCCGTACCGTCCTGCTTTCTATTCAGGCGCTACTCAGCTCTCCGAATCCCGATGATCCGCTTGCCACCGATGTTGCAAAGCATTACAAGGAAAACGAGAAGGATGCGCAGCGTGTCAGCCGGGAGTGGACGGAGAAGTATGCGTCTGCATGAGTGTGGCAGTTTCTTAGAGTCCCGTGCGAAGTATGTGGAGAGGACAACGGAGCACAAAGCCACGCCGATCGGGATGTCGCTAGTTGCGCATCGTCGTTGTCTTGTAAGTTGACAGAGAGCTTGTACGTGTCACTGTAGGGAGTAAAGTGTGGATGACATCTGTGATAATACTGGCATGTAGCATCGTATCCCATCAACGACGATAGATCGTTATACTTTCAATCCGTTTCATTCAAGCTTCCCACCGCGGTGACGCAACAGATAATTGAAAGGTTCACAAGCTCATAACAAATTACGAACATTTCTTGGCTTTCAGGGAGAAGGGAAATGAAATAGGGTATACGAGTTAACTAAAGACGACATTAAGACAAAGATTACTTTCAAGCCCTCCGCTGACGCTTACGCCTATGGTCTGAATGGTCTGCTTCCGCAACATCCTCTTTATGCTCCAGATCGACATGCCTCTTGCACGAATCAGTTCTGCTGAATTTTTTGTTGCATAGCGGGCATTTCACGCGCAGCTGTGCGTGGGCTTCGATATGCTTTCGGAGCCCATCTAGTCTTCTTAGTCGTGCCGGGTCCGGACACCCCTCCCAACCGCACCGTACGTGAGATGGACGTGGGGGCGGGACGTGCTCGTTGCACACATGCCGTCCAATCTCGGTTGCGGTGACAGTCCGGCCACATCCCCCATAAAGACAGCGGATAGTCTCCGCATCGTCTGGGACGACTTTTGATTCCCGCGTGATAGGAAGTTTGCGCTTCGAAACATGGCTAATATCTGGATAAGTTTCGGAGACGCGTCTTCTCCTCTTGCCTAAGATAGGGATTATCTCCTCCTGGGAGGCAGTCGGCGCGCTCTGAGGAACAGGTGATTTTGCGAAGGGAAGTGGGGACGCAAAAGATGGATGCACCATGGATGATGCAGGGGTCAGGCCGTCCCAAAGGATTGGGAGAGATGGCACTGCGACATCGGCCTGGAGTAGATGGCATCGCGAGTTTATTCCTTGATGCGAAGGACTGAATGACGAGAGTGTAAGAGCATCATCGCGATGGCCTGAGGCTAATGTTGGCTCGTGGGGTACAGCGTTGTCACCCAGAAAGATAGGATCTAGCGGGATAGAGAATGGATCCATACTGTTTTGGGCAGCGACGTTAGCGGGTTAATAATAATGGGTCTGGGTAAGTGCACGTACGGGGGGGCCATGGACAAGTCCAAATCAAATTCCTGATCAAATGGAAGCATAAATGTCATGAAGTCCACATCGTTTGAAGTCTCCATGTTGGCAGAAGATATGAGGCGTTGTTACAAAGAATGTGTAGACGATGGCCGTAGTTGAAGCGCAGAATGAGATTGCGGTTGGAAAATCGAACATAGAGTGTGGCTTAACAAAAGCCACGCACTTCCAGGTCCACGACGCGATATCTCCGGCGTTCAACATACGTGGCTGGTGTGAAGGCCCCAGCATTTCCACATCCTACTGAAGATGCATCGGTATCGGACAAAAAGAGAGAAGTAGAAGAGATTTATTGCCAACCTCTTTTGATCATGGAGAAAGAAATCTCCTAGTTTCGACACCACTCCCTTGTAGAAGTGCCAATCCCGTTCGGGAATTCAATCCAAAACAATCCCGGCCTAGGGAGCATACAACAACGAGTGAGTATATGCCACCGAAGGTGAATGAGAATATAAATGCCATGGGTCCGAATGACATGAGCTTGAGCAAAGTTTATTTCATGGAAAGTGTGTGCACTACGTCCCGTCATTCGCGATATCAGACTCATGTATCCCATAGTCTTCCCTAGGGATTTATGGAGTATATCGGAATATCGCAGTTATCGCAGTGTTCAGACTTTTCGGCATCAAAGGAGGCCCTCACTGCCCCAAGGGCCAATCGTTCCACCATACTCGTTGAAATAACGTACTGCTATCATTAATCGAAGGATTAAATTAGAGTCAACGAGAAGACCATACCGGACGTCGTTTGTGACTCACGAACATGTATAACGCAGCAGAAGATGCCACCATCAACCTGCCAGTATCAGGCGCGAGCAACGCCGGCAATGGCCGACGCCAGCAGCGAGACTCAGCTGAGTCGCGGTCACCTCACCAACTCTGTATTGAGCGGAGCAGAATTTACATTGGTACGTTGGATCATTTCTATTCTATTGAATCTACCCTCTTCCCTGGCTGTGCGGTCAGCGAACTGGGGAAAGGTGGAGGGTCGGATCCATTACATGTTAGAAAACGAACTAAATTGCATAAACCCGCTCGTAGAGCAATTGAATACATCAGTCATGCCGTGAATGATCAATGGCTGCAAATGAGTCACGCTCCCACCGAGAAGAATCGTTGATCGACTTTATATTCACTTGATGCGCATTTGATGTTGAAAGTCAGTGCCTTGTCATATGAAGCAGCGTGTTAATATGGGAATGTGGTAGAGCACCGCTGTACCACATCTCCATATTGCCACGTTGTCTTACTACCGAGGCACTGATATCGGCCTAACTCGGAGATGGATTAACGGCACAAGGGAGGGAGACACTCAACCACAGCATTGCAGCAACTGATTATATATATGCAGGGAACTGGCTGCTTTGACCTCCTGCGGCATTTCACGCGGGAGGTCGTTGCTTTCCATGGACAACTGTGCTAGCACCATGCTTGGACCATGCCGTCCTTATGACCGATGATTGAACCATGAGCTATGGAGCCATGACGGCAGATACGGCGCATTCCCTATTTTTTGTTCAGGTCCTACAGTAGCCGTGCTCTTCGTGGGTCTAAGATGCAAGAGCCCACGTTATTTCTATGGCTGATGGCCAATGATCTTAAAATTCGCATAGTCCTCCTCTAAGCACTTCGTAACGACAATTAACGTAATTGTCTCAGTCCTCCTCTATCATGATGTTCTTACATTGAACTAGTGTCCCCTTCTCCAACCAGTCGGGAATTTATTCTTGCCCTTGGAAAGCCAAGTAGCAATATCTTTTCAAACGCAATTATGATGCGGCCCATCGCATTATTGAGATGAAATAGTCAGACGGCAGTAAGCTCAAATTTTAAGGGGGAAAGTACAACTATCATGGTACAAACACGCTATCTAGGAGACCATCTCGGCTCTATGGTCTGATTGAAGAGGGCGTCTACTGGGGTGCATCGAGGCCGCTGCACGGAATTGATTCGAAAGGCTCTCTTGAGTCTTCGAGAAGGCTACTCAGGAGGGGATCAGTAGAAAATAAAGGAGCACCTTCTACTTCATCTTTGTCACAGTCATTGAAAATAGGGTTGACAGATGCCCCCAAATTTCCGACTATGATATCAACATGGCGGGTCCGGGGAAATTCCGAAGGGGAGCTGCATTCGGACGTCCATACCGTGAATCTGAGTGGACTTTTGTGGTGTGTGGATCTGGAGTCTTCCCGTTCAATGACATAGACCTGACGCAGATCCAAGATGAATCGCGCCACCAGCACCATGATTAGCCTGGAGGACAAAAATATGAGAAAGGCGTTGAGCACCGATAAAACTTGACTTACGCTTCGAGAATGATTTCTATAAGTTTCACTTCCTGCGATTTATAGTCGTGAGACGACAAAGTGAGGTATGCATAATGTTATACCTTATATTTGTATGCGACTACGTGTATTAGGATAAGCATGAGTATCGTCCTGCGGGTAGCTCGTGAATACAACCACTAGGTCATTCAGAAATAGAAAACTCTCACGAGAACTGAAGGCTGCCTGTGATAGTCTCAGTCTAGAGCTTGACTGTGAGTGTCATTTAGAAGCACTCACCGTCTCGTTGAATCAATAACGAAATTCGACTTCCTGATTGCTTGGTAGAGAGGAATCTTCGAATTTGTAGTGTTTTGACCCACGTGAGCGCGAGGACAGCCCCCTCCGAACAGATGAAGACGACAGAGCCAACAATGTTTGCTGTATCTCGCACATAAGCCTAACAGAGTATTCTTCAAACATCAATCAGCTCACGACTGGGAAGAATGAACATCAATGATAATTCAGTAGTAGGTGCAGTTTGCATTACTGAGATCGATGAATAGCACTTACATGTTGTATGCCACCGTGCTCACGTCATCGTGGACCTCACAGCTGCTGAACGGCGGAGGTGCAAGGACATACTGCTCAGTGGCGTAGCAATACTGAACAGCTTTTTAGAGTTTGAATATCTTTTTTGTAAAAAGCAGACGCACGATGTAGATTACTGGAGCAATGGACCCTAGAAGCAAAGTAACAACGAGTACGCGGGGATCTTTGCTCCAGATAGCATATACACGTAAGGTTGTAAATGCTGCTGGGTTCAACTCTTTGACCACACCAAGAGCAAATTCCACGCACCAGTGACTAGCAAATATAACATGATGAACAGAGCTCGCATAGCATTCATGACGTAAGTGCAGCTAATGATTGTCGTATAAGATTGATCATAGATAAAAATGCACCTCACATCTAGAAACAAATATGAATAAGGTAACTGGCACTGGCATCCAACTGGTAACAGAGGTCATGAAGAGAACTCACTTCTTGTTCAGCAAGTCGGGGTAGACTATCCCCTACGGGAAAGACTGCAATTACAAGAATTGCATATGCTACAGTCAGATATCGACTAAGGAGGAATATCATTGTTGCGGACGAGCAGAATGAGCGCTTCCATATGCACTGAATTTCTCGCGAAAGAGTTAAACTAAAGTCATAGATAACCAAAGCTAAGATAGTGTGAGTATTTGCGTCTCGAGGTGAAATTTGGCAAGACAGTCACTTGCGGCGATGACTATACTATAGTTGGAAAGCAGCCTGTTCGCACATGAGTCGGTATCATTGATACTCTAACTTGAATGGACTCACACAGACTTGTATTCATCCACAACTTGCATAGCATAAGGGTCTTGAATGTCCGACATGTCTGAGGGTTGTCTCTGAGGCCTCTGGGAGAATTGTCAATGAGGCCCGGGACAGACAAATAGCATGATTGAGTATATATATGTCAGCCTTTATACCACACGACTATCGTGCACCAGATCAACAGAGAGACAAATGAGGTGAGATGACCCCTCATCTCAGGCTCTACCGACTTGCACGATGCAAGTGTTGTTGTACGCCAACGCCACTACAGAGATGCTGATGCAATATCAATATAACAGTCAAGTTCGCAGCTCATATGCCATTTAGGAAAGGCAAACATGTAAGCAGTGGACTGTAGTTACGAATAGTCGAGATACATACAATGTTTCGGTGGTCCTTGGGATACCCGTGTTCCTTGAGACACTCGCTTTTCCTCTTGACCAAGGTGATGAATATAAGCAATCACCTGATATTTTATTTTTACTCTATTAGACAACGTGCTAAAAAAAACTTGGGGCTGAACGGCCATCAACTGAGGTTTTGAGTCTGCGAGAGAATAAATGCTGAATTTATGAAGACCACGTAGCTAGCCTATTTGCATTCAGCTTCACCCAATAAAACGTGGCATTTGGTGTAGAATTGCACGATCTAGGAGAATAAAATGACATCGTGCGCGAGGACGTACACATCACATGCGATGGGGGTGGCGGTGACTTAGAGTAGCGACCGCTCTCGATCGCAGCGTGCCACGGGGGGTGTCACACTGCGTCACGCTGTCCCAGGTAACAAATTGAGTTCTGTTGGAGGGTACATTGCAGGTTTTATTCCAATAAAATTCATAGAGGACTTGAATGCACTTCACAAAATCCCTGTATATAAATCTGGTGTAATTTCGAAGTGTGGGACGCACAAAACGAAATATGCAAGCTGGTGTCCCGAGGACCACCGAAACACTGTATACCGCTTGATGAGATGGGCATCGATCTTAAGCTTGACTTAACATAGTACGCCGGCCAGTTTTGATGACAT
>NW_012133321.1:82025-88412 GCF_000313525.1 Fibroporia radiculosa | reverse complement strand
GGGGGGGGGGGGGGGGGTTTCGAATGCATAGCCCTTCGTACACTGGCAGCAATAAACCCCCCTCAGTGTAAAGTTGTATTGCGCAGGATAGTTCGTGGCGACTCTGCATTTAAGCAAAGAACACCGCCCGGAAGTGAAAAGCCCACTTTTACCGCGAGGAAGTATTACGCCCCCGAGTCTGTTACATAATGGTTCAAAATACCATACCTTTGTCTCCTTGCTGATTATAATGTGGCGGTATGAAACCGCTGAATCCAGATACATCAGCAAAAGAGGCATTGCTGATTGGACCTCTGGACCTCTGGAACCATTTGGCAGCAGCCGCAGATTAGCTGAAGGCCGCGAGAATTTCACGCAGAGTTCTTTGTCATCATGATTTAGCATAATTGAGGTACTTACGATGACTGTAGGTGCACAGCACACCTGGGTACATGTCTTGAAATGCCGGCATGTTAGAGCGCTTACACAAGGTTCTGGCAGCTGAGCGGCTGGACTGCTGAAATCGCTTCTGAACTCATCAGGGTACAGATAATTTCCTGCTTTGCTGATGTAGGTACTTGCAGCGACTACGATTCTAAGGAGAGCTCGCGTAAAATTGTACCACACGACCAGCAGGGATTACGCACTATAGTAATTAGCTAAGCCCATTCACGAGGGATGGGGCGATACCTCAGCATAAGCCAGGCGTTCCAATTGCAATATGTATGCTTCCACGACATCAGCACCCTGCGGAGTATTTCCCTAAATTGAGGCATAGCTGTCATGTCAGTGGAGCTCACGCAGTCTACTGTGAGCAGAGTAGATACTCTTAGATACTTCCTTCATCCTCAGCTCGTACTAAACATCGACGGTGTCAGCTGCAGTTATAACAATATGAATTGGGGTTTCATATTATTTATTATCCATAACGCCTTCACAATATTTTAATGAGCTCAGGACCCACGATGATGGATGAGCAAAGTCTGCGGTAAGGTAATAACAGAGTGTATACGCGCGAAAGAACACCGAAGTTGTCGTTACGAAGAGAGTCCTTGCGGCATTTGCCGAGCAACGCGACCTGATATGGATTGGCTGAGCGAGTACGATCGCCTTTCTATCGCTCCGCTCTCCATCCTCTCCAGCACTTCAAAACCTTTCCGACTGTAAATATGGTGAGTGGAAGCCTTCTTTTGGAACTGCAGCCGCGGTTGATAATCGCCAGAGCGACAACGCAGGTACATATTTCGTTGTGATTTCGTTGTCCTGTATTCAGCGTTCCTCTCTGCCAATGCTTCATCAGAATACAAGGAAGCATTTGCGCTCTTTGATAAGAAGGGAACGGGTGCGGTCCAACGAGAAGTACTAGGGGATCTGCTGCGCGCTCTAGGACAAAATCCAACCCAAGCAGAAGTCGCGGAGATTATTGCGGGAGCACCAAGAGAAGGTGCGCATTCTAGCCATGACACCGACTACACGTCTCTGACTTAATTCTATTGCGGCATCTATCTGCTGTCGTGATCGGTCGGACGTATTATGTAGTCGATTACCCCACCTTCCTCAAGGTCTTGAACAGACCAGACGGGTTCAAGCCCGCGGGCACTCCAGGTGCGTACCATACGCGTGTAATTGTGCAGTGCGCTGTCTCAATCTAACTACGCCTCTCTTGGTGCTTTTATTTCCCCGTCTTGTACTAATCTCCCGCAGAGGAGTTCATCCGCGGCTTCCAAGTGTTCGACAAGGAAGGGAACGGTTTCATCGGTGCGGGAGAGCTAAGATATGTTCTCACGCAGCTAGGGGAGAAGATGACAGACGAAGAGGTGGATGAACTGCTCAAGGGAGTACCAATCGGCCCGTGAGTCGTCTACCCATGCGGTGTCTCGCAACATTCGTCTAATCATATATCTAGAGATGGGAATGTCAACTACGAATCATTTGTGCGGACGATTCTGAGCCAGTGATATGGAGTACGCTTGGGACGTTCCCTTAATGGAGTATTCGTGTATGCATCATTTGCGTCTGTATTCCCTCGGTGCTGTGCTACGACTAACGAAGTGAACATGTGTTCGAATGTATCGTGTTTAATTAACATATTCTTGCGTGCATACAGCCATGACTGACGTGACGCGAATCTCGCTAGACGGTGAATCGCTCGGACCGAGACGAGCATAATGATTCGAATAGCCAAGGCTACAACCTTCAGAGCTAAAATGAAGAAGTAAGGTTCCCTGGAGGTAATTAGTGAAGACGGACAATGGCCACACATGGTACTATCCGTAGTCAAATTTCCCTCTTGTTTCACTTCGTATTACTCTTCTTTGCTCAGAAAGCAGAGTCAAGGCTCTTACCACTTCAGTAATGTACGCTAGATTTCAATGTCAGGTTTCCCTTTGTAGTGTGCAATCCTGAAAAGTCCTGCAATATAAATAAATACTACCCTTTTCTGACCAGAGGCTGATCCCGTTACAGCAAGGGATGCTCAGTGTGTCAACCTAACCTATACCCCGTACACGCCGGTGATGCTGTGTCTCTGTCATGCTACATCTCGACTGACAGTTATTGACTGTCGCAGCGTGGCAGCCTCAACGACTTCATTTGTACTCCTGCAACTGACGACGCGACGTTGGGGGTGCTGCACCTTCAAATGTATAGACAAGTTGTTGGATACATCGCCATCTGCTCCATTAGAGGTGCGAGCAAGGTACGTGGCGCTTTCGAGGAGGCGGAGAGCTTATGTATGTATGGAAGTCCGTTGTGATGTAAAGATGCATTTAATAGCGTTCAAAACAGAACGGCATCGGTACGGATAAATGCCAACTGCGCTGTAATCAAGCCTTAAAGCTGGGACGCGATCGAAGTCACAGTGACCACATAGATGCGCGACGATATGCTGTGTCTAACAGTCTTGCACACGCAGGTTCAGCATCAAAATCCTTGACATCGTCACATAGTGACTTGTTACGCAGCAGCGACGCGAGGGCCAGAGCCAAGAACGTCTCCCTTCCCGCATGTCCCAGGTTGCTGCTTCTGTTACCTTCTGACTAGAACGACCCACAATCTGTAAAAGAGAGCTACAAACATGCACGAAGCGGCTCGTAGGTACTTCTTGAATGCGTAACTAAACTGTGCCATAAATGCTCCCACTCTGGATCCTCGACTAGCAACGTGCGCCACCCGGCGTAGGTGCATAGGGACCTGCCGAGCAGACTGAGCCAGTACTATTATTAGGCTATGTGGCGAGAACCTGCGTATTTGCTGCTATGATGAGCCTCCCCACTGTCTTTCCTCACTGCTTGCCGGTTGCTTTTTGTCTTGCCGAACAAAGTCTCTGCCACAGGGTGCGGCGCTACAAAGTACTCGCTGAAGTTTGTTTGTAAATCTCGTTTATAGTCCTCGAGGGCGTGGCCCTATGTAGGCTATAGCTCCAATAGTCTAACTAATGTAACGAGTAGGCTAGCGTTAGTCGGGGGGGAGACATTAGCTAGCGCTGCGGCTAGCTGGATACAGTGCTATAAGTTAGGGTTTGCGAGATTCGCTGAAGTTCACGTTCGCTAGTGTGTGCCTAGTACAAGGTGGGGCAGCATCAGACTCACTAAAGTGTGAACCGCTAAATGCCTATTGGCTATCAATACTAAAGCTAGTTGTACTTGTATGCCCGTTTAGCTCAGTGGTAGAGCGCGCCACTCGTATAAGTTGGTATGGTGAGGTCGGTTGTTCAATCCAGCCAATGGGCATGTTGTTTTTGTTTGTCATTCTCGTCTGCTTTTACAGTCAATAGGACATGGTCAAAATCATGGACGAGATCGAGTGCGTGCTGCATGCAAGACAAGGTTTGATACATCTGCCCGCATACATCACGTTCATGCAAAGTACAAATCAACCCATGAAGTTACATCATAATAAAGCCCTATCAGTTCTCAGAGGCTTTGACAACTACCTTGCGGACATGCTTCTGGCTCTCCAGATATGCAAGCGCCTCATGAAGCTGCTCGAAAGGAAAGACCTTATCAACGATGGGGATGATCGACCGAGCCGATATGAGACGATTCATGGCTTCAAATCTAGCCCAGTTCATCAGCATCAATGATTATTGCTTGAAGCGAAAATGCCTCCTGGGTACGGGAGCCAGCGGTAATGCCACGGAACAGGATCGCTTTAAGGACGACCATCAAAGGAAGAAGACTGGTGTCACCACCCTCCTGTCATTCCCCATAATCCATAAGTATATGACAAGTAGCGGTAAAGATATGACAAAGCTCACCACGGTGAGGTTCCCGATCACGGCAACATCACCTCCATAGCGCACTGATGTTAGAGACCTGGCCAGCGTACCAGTGCCGCCAACCTCAAGAACGTGATCAACGCCCTTTCCGTTTGTCTATCTTCGCCATGAGCATCACAATCATTTTACCAGAAGAGAAACATACGATCTCGAGGATTTCCTTGTCCCAGTCGGGCACAGTCTTATAATTGATCAGGTGCCTCGCTCCCAGCTTCTCGGCGAAGCGGAGCTTTTCATCAGAGGAGGACACTATTATAACCGTGGCGCCCGATGCAACCGCGAACTGAAGCCCGAAGATGGATACGCCACCAGTTCCTATGATGAGGACCGTATCTCCTCCCTTGAGCGGGACAGGGCCCATAAGCGAATTATATGCGGTCAACCGGCGCATCTATCGAAGAACGCCTGTCAACATATAATCATTACTCCGTACAGAGATACATACGGAAGTGTAGATCCTTCTTCATAGGAAAGATGCTCCGGGATCCGTACCAGGGACTATAGACATAAATGATCACGACACGGCCGGGACATATTGGACAAACGTACGTGAGCAGGAAGGACCTTATACTCAGTGAACACGCCATCGATGGGAGCTCCAAGGTGAGAATACCTTGTGGCCTCGATTGGATCACCATAGAGATGATCTACACCGAAGTTGACGCAGATGCGGTCGCCGGCTTTCCGGTCGTGAACTTCGATATCAACCGCGACGACCTCGCCACCGAGGTCCGAGCCGAGTACCAAGTTCTCCTTAACGTATACCGGGTAAATTCCCTTGAGAATCATGATGTCGCGAAACTAAAGAGAGACTGTCAGAGAGGTCATACACACACGAAAACGTTAACTACCTGAAGGGAGACGGCGTGAACCTTGACCTTCTGACGCTTTGAGCGCCGGAATTGTGCTCTCTTCTAGTCGGGGTTGCTGTATGCCATCGTTCTAATATATTGTTGGTATTCAGATAAATCAGTACGAACGCTAGCGAGACACTCACCTTGAGCGAACGATACTCGCGGGTCTTGCTAGGGAACGTCATAACATAAAAGCTCGATAATTGTGTTCTGTAAGAGACTGGGACTTGGAAAAAGAGATGCTGTATGCATCTCTTGATATATTTTGACTCCAGCATGCTTGCTAATCCCGACCTTTCCACGATGACAAGCAGGGATTTGACAGAAGTAAACACGGTTGCGCGATTTGTCACGACAGTGCGATGTCGTCGTCGAGCAGCAGTCCCTTACCGACAGAGCATGATGATTGCTCCTGTGGGTGCTGCAGACCGCGATTCACTGGCGAGGACGGACTCAGACCCATCCCGCCCTTTGCTGCCCGAGGATGTGGCCGACCCCCACCACTGAGCACATCGGTCTCAGACCGAGAACTATTGCCTATGTGCCAGTATGAGAGTCGTGATTATTTGGAACAAATGACAAAACAGACATACATCCAGTATGACGGTGTTCGGCCACAATGTTACCGTGACCGTCACGGTACAATGAGAAGCTTCTCTGAAACCGAATTCCTGACTGCAGTATCATTGATACTCAACACCAAGAAACCATGGTAAGTGGTCGACGTACTTTTGCAGAGATCCTCCCCGCCAGTATTGACTCGCTAGCGCTATTCAGGTTACGTAGACTCTGGATTCCTAGACTCAACTTTCAAGTTCAGTTCAAGTTGATTCTGGTGGATCCGAGATTTCGAGATCTTATCTAAGCGTGCGCAGCCTCTCAAAGGCGCGGAGCTATCATAAGTAGCGAAAAGCCCACTCAGTTAATACTAGATACATTCATTCTCCAACAAGTACAGTAATACAACAGCGGCACGGGTATCCAATTACATCGTAATCAAACATTTCGGAACCACAACCACGCAGTCCAGATAGAAGTATACAAACAGAATTTGCTCAGTTCGGCGCAGTCTCAAAGCGCTTCAACGCCCTCGGCCGTCCTGACGGCCTTCGCCCCCTCGCAATCCTCTCTGCGAGGCGCTCCACAACGCCGCCGTCGCTCATCCCCTCCTCCTCAAGTGCCCTTCGGATGAGCTCCTCCATGCTGAAGTGCTCTTCTGCACCATCCTCACCGTTCACCAGACCTGGCACACGCATACTGGGCACAGGAACAAGT
>NW_012133321.1:48373-81864 GCF_000313525.1 Fibroporia radiculosa | reverse complement strand
CGACGAGTACTGCGGCAGCCGCTCGTTGGCGCGGTCGGATCGCCGAGCGTCGTCGAATGAGCGGATGTACTGTCTCATTTGAGTCGTGGGCACACCGAGAGCGTCTGGGGCTGGGGCTGGAGCAGCAAAACCCCCAGGCCACGGCGCAGAGGTGGGCTGACCAGTGGGAGAGAGCTCTGTCGCGCTCTCTGCTTCTTGCCTGTGATGAACAGGACGTGCAACACACGATGTTGGCATTGCACATAGCGAACAATCAGGGAGCGTACCGTAGAAGCTGGAATACACGTTGCATCCTGCCGACAGCCAGAATCTTGTTTTTTATTTCCTGTCTTCTCTCGCTTGGATGGACATGTTCCGTCATGCGCATTTCCTCTTCCTCATCGTCAAGCTCTGCGAGAGCACGCGCGCGCTCTTCATCCTCGTCTGACGACGCATACGACGACTCCTCCAGCTCGGTATCCGAGCACACCGACAGAATGGCAAGCAGCATTTCTGTAATCTTCGCGCCTACAAAAGGCAGGGACCACGTGAAGGCGTCCATAAAATTGGGCAGCCAATATGGATGGGACGATGCATTGTACTGTCGAATTGTGATGTTCTTATTCTTGTACTTAATTACTGCGGCACGGTTGTGGTACGCGTCCAGGTAGTTCGGTGCACTGAAGATGGTGATGACAGATGGGAATTTCTTCGTCGGCGTCTTCCGGTGCATGGTATATCTGTGTTGCCGATCAACGGTGGACCATTGAGCACGATGCCACGGAGAGATGTAATACCCTGCGTCTTGGGCCTCATGCCCTCGGAAGATCCCAAGAAGGCGGTTTCGTTCCAAGAATTGACATGCCGCTTCATATCTGGGGGAATCTAAATGACGGAACACTTCTTTTCATATGGACGCACTCACGTGTAGTAGAAGCTACACCCGCGCGTATGATTAGGTTCAAAGGTGTGCCCTAGAGGCAAACCCTGGGGGCGTTCGTAAGATGGTTCTTGCTATGCAGAATTGACATATGAATTGTAAGCCAATGAAATGTAGAAGAAGGAATCACGCACCTCGTGCCCAAAATTTGGTATTGGGTCAGCCCACAAGAGGTCGCAAAGTAAGCCTACTGATGCGGGCTCGACGAAACGATCAAGCTGCACACATTCAGTGAGCCATTAATAAAGACATGCGGCCTCCACCCACCTTATCTATATCTTCTAGTCGCATAAGCTCCGGAGAAATGCCCCCATGAACACAGAAAAATCTGCCATCGATGAGTGCCGTCAAGGGTAACGCCTGGAAGGACTGGATGCACGCCTCATATACTGTTGTGGAGTATTTGTGGAGGCACTCTCGTTTGAACGTGAAGTATTCGGTGAGATGTCTGCATTCATGGTTTCCCCGGATGAGAAACAGCCGATCAGGATACCAGAGCTTGAGTGTATAAAGGTAGAGGAGGCACTGAACAGATAGTGCGTCAAGTTGTCATCCTGTCAACAAGGAGCGTCTAGCGACAGCCATCTTTGTGATGGCTGTGTAAAAGCACAGCAGGTTTAGAGCGCATGTGTAGTTGGCTGCGGGTTGGCTGTGTTCGTGCGCAAGATCTGTGCAGCCAGTTCCCATGCCAGCATAGGCGGCCGACATAACCAGCTATCTAGTATAATGAGCATCACAGAACACTCACCTCGATACCAAAATACCCGCGATCGACATAATCCCCGAGAAATAGGTAGTTGTTCTCCGCAAACGAACCACCCACTTCGAATATTTTCATCAAATCGTACTGTACGAAGCGTCAGAGCAGTGAGCGAACGAAATTCAGAGAAACGCATACATATTGCCCATGGATATCTCCGCACACTGAAGAATTAGATGGATCAGCACGTAGACATGCAGATCTGACTGTCCCATCTGATAGAGGTGCGCTCCATCTAGGAAATTGGCAGCTCACCAGTGACGGGCCCATCAACATGAAGCATATTGGGTTCTTGAGACATCAATGTAGTAGCCTGTTCCAAGATATACAGGGCTTGTTGCTCAGTGAGCCTGCCTTCACGAAAGAAATGTTCTCTCAGCAGGTCAGCGTTTGGCCTGTGAATCCCAGCTTGTACATCGGGTACGTAGAAGTCTTCGTCTCTGGGACAGAATGGAATAGGTGGTGGGACCTGGTAAAGATGGACGCACAACGGTGAGGGCTCTGCGGGCGTGTGGCTAGTGGAGAGGCGCATACATGCTCGACTTGTCGCTTCTGCAAATCGCCGCTATTCGGCACGAACTTGAGGGAAGGTGTAACAGACCTTTCCTGTATCTGGTTCAAAGCAGACGAGTAGTAGGCACTTTGATGATCGTCAAGAGCTGGTGGGGACATGAGGATGCCGATACAACTGAACGGAGTTGACAATAGTTGAAGTTTAGAGAGAACTAACGCGAGCACGTGCGGGCGGAAATACCCATGCGGGTGGATATCGAAGCGCCCACAAGGTCTAATCATATTTGAAGGAGCTCATTACAAGAGGACCCATAGTCAAAGATGAAAGTTCAACTAAGTGCATTATTCATCTAGACTTCTTACGGGGTCAAACAAATCGTTAGCAATGCGCAACACTAGCCCACAAACTACAAACCACTTCTCCCACACAATCATGCAATTTCAACAATATAAATGTGTTTAAACATCACAGGCTCCACCACCACGACACCCTCGCATAGGTCAATATGAACCCATCACACAAACAATAAATTCTTATGAAGCCACACAACTTCATATTTCTTGACGCACACATCAATGATTTAAACCCGTTCAATTAATCCATGCTCGTTATATGCTAGATGTACCGAAGTACTAATGCTAACGACTAATCACACCATCTTATAAAGATGTGTCAATTATTCACTCCGCCGCAACACTGTAGAGCCACACACCTTAAGCAGTGATACCGAGGATGGAGATGAGGACAGTGACTTTGAGGGTGGTGAGAACACCGACAACGTCACCAAGCGCAGCGAGGACCAAAGAGATGAGGCTGCCGAGGAACGGCTGCACGAGCATCACAATGGCACATACGAGGCAACCGAGAACCTCACTATAGCCGAATCAGACGTCACGTAAACATTAATATCAAGGAACCACTCACAGCAGACCAGCAAGCAGCGCAGATACGCAAGCAAGGTTGCTGCTGAGGGTAACGGCAAGCACAGCGCTGACAGCGTCAAGAACAAGCTGCAGACAATGACAATCAGTCACAAGAAAAACAAAATACTTCTAAGCTACCTACAGTCAAGAGGCCGACAACAACCGAGACAACCTCAGTCACAGTCAACAACACACCACCCTCAAGCCCGAGGACAACAGACTCCGCTTCACCAACAAGACCGTTGATCGAAACGAGAGCGCTGCCAAGAACAGTCGTAATTTCGTCCACGAGAGGCGTAAGGACCTCAAGAGTAGCGTTGTCCGCCGTAATGAACTCTGAACCGCCGATTAGGAAGTCGCAAAGGGTTAAGAAAAACGGACTCACGGAATTCATAAGTGTACTGGTAGACTTGCGTGTGGGTCTCGTTGATGATGTCGACGACGTTCTTGGTGGCGCGAGGGACCTTGGGAACCTCAACAGCGGAGACTGCGGGGACGTGCTTCGCGAAGGAAGACACGTCGCTAGCGGGGCCGACGGTGGGGGCCGCATATGTGAAAGCGCTGAGCGCGAGGGTGGCAAGGACAGAGAGGGAGCTGAAGGAGAGCATTTTGAAAAGAGTGTGGGGTGGGTGGGTGACTGGAGCTTGGAGATAGAGAACGAGGCAAAAAACTTGACTGGATGTCAATGGAGAATGGGGTGCACTCGCACCGGCTTTTATGTGTGCGCGAGCTGGCACCCCAATTAACGGCGAGAGACGCACGGCGACCCCGACTTGGGGACACTGCAGCCGCCTGGCTGTGAAAGTGTTAGGCGGGCGCGCTAATTTCGTACTTCCAGGCGATCGACTCGGCAGAAGCGTGTCACTGTCGCAGGGTCCGCAGGCTTGCGCTCGCTGGACTCGCAATTTTCGGACTCACCGTGCACACGTTGCTGAAGAAGCGAGCAATCGATTTGATATACATGTACCAGCAGATGTCCCAGTCGGATTCAAATCCCTACGCATAGCAAGGTCAGTGCGAAATTACAGACCGCGCTCCCAGTTGGAGCGATACACACATGCCACTGCGTCGGCGGAGTGGCGCGGGTGAAACATACAGGAGCGAGTTATCGGTGGTTCCATGACAACATGGAGCATCGTTTTACTGGAAGATGCTTCCTGGGCGTTATGCATGAGCTGCCGTAGCCAATCGCAAACGCACACGAATGGGTGAAGGCGCACCGTGATGGGCGTACGCGAGAGAAGACTCGCTAACCGCGCTAAAATGCAAATGAAGCGGCCTCTGGGAAAAGCCGCCGACTTGCGCTGGTGAAACTCGTCACGACCAGCAAACATAAATGGCACTCGCCGTCGCATTCTGTGACAGGGTTGGCTCCTCTTTGGATCGACGATGAAGTCGCAGCCTGCAGGCTCAACACGATTCGACGCACGGAGAGGCCTCGGATCGGCTAGACCACATCCCTTCCGGCAGTCTGATGCCACGCGGGTTTACAGCCCGCCGTCGGGCCCGCACCATGCCACAGCCCACGGGGCGCCGCTGCCCGCTCAAATGTAATACGATGGTATGATATACAGCAGACGAGGCTACTGGAGTTTCTGCTTCCTCAGTCTTGTGAATGAGTCTTAACAGCATTGAGGAGGCCACAATCGCTACTTGATAACTTGCGACCCGCGAGAAACCACGTTTAGACACCGAAAACATATATGACACTTGATACATGTGGCACAGCGCACCCGCACACTTATTGAAACCGGTTTGACTTTGGGCAAAATTACGATTCCTCTAATAATGAAGTGACGTCACTTGCCAAAATATGAAGGTAGTAGTGGCACCACCGATGATAGTGGACTTGCAATCCGCCCCCTACGATGAATGACTAACGCGCTCAAGCTGAGCTGATAAAATGGGAGTCTTGGAAGAGGACTGTCAATAGGACACCCGAGCCACCGTCCGAGAATCGAAAGGATGCAATCGTAGATGTCAGGCGTCAGTCTTCCCATCGAACCATTGGCGTGGTCGAGCGAACAATAGAGATCTTAAAGTTAAAGAAAGCTTAGTCGTTAACGCTGGGTCTGTTGTCATCCACGCCGGCATCGCATCCTCACGGATTGTACCTGATAGAGCTCAACCGTTAGTGACCGGGGAGTGATGCAGGCTAGCCATGAGTTTGTTTGGCTAGCCGTACCAAGGTCAGAGGCGCGCAGAACTCCAGATGGCTTCATCAATAACGCTAGAAGCGTCGAAGCAGCCCGCCCAACGTCCGCTCGGCTGAGAGCGGACAGATGTCGGATCTAGTCAAATCAGTGCGTCCGCTCTCATCAAGACAGTTGGACGAGCCAATCGAAACCAACCGCACGCAAAAATGAACTAGGGACCCCAAATCTTACCAATATTTCAATAGGTGATAGGAACTGTGATAACGGCGCGATCTGAACTACTACTACAAGGACAGAATGCATGAACAACAGATATACAACAAGAGGGAGACGCACTTCCGGGGAATTGAGACGGGAGTCATCCTAACGCCTTTACAAGAAAGGAAGGCCTCTGCCAAAAGTTGAATGGAGCAGGTAACGTGCTACGTTTCCGACGTTGATCTCACCCGCAGACTCGCAATAAATTCTGCAACTGTCGTCCAATACCCTTGTTGGACGCAAGTATCATCTAAGGGTCGCATTCTACTGAGTCTTCTCAAGAACGAAAAGACAGGTCGCCTCTTACTATGTGTGCCTTTCTCGAACTCAACGAAGCGCGAGTGTGCTCCTCTATCCACAATATCATGTACGGTTTTGCCGTTCCGCTCCGTTCGATCTTCTGCATCGACCTCCTTTGATCGTCGGCTGACTCTTTTCTGCACAATTTCCCAAAGGCCCTGCATATGCTCTCGAGGGACCACCTCATCCTGCACACCGCTCAGCATCAGAATGGGTATGTCCCGTGGGATAAGGGGAATCTTCGAGGCCGAATCCCACTTCTGATGGCAAAGGAATGCGAAGGGGCCGAGTATTGGGAACGCATTAGGGACTAGACGAGGAAGAGAGAGAAATGTGTTTTCGAGAATGAGAGCCCGGATCTGAAAGTCAGCTGTGAAGGAAAAGAAGAGGTTGAAAGTAAGGCATGTAACCCACTGCATGTGGATTGCGGCTGGCAAGATCGATGGAGACTGCTCCGCCGATGGATTGGCCATAGAGTACCTGTGACAGACGTCAACGGAGGTGATTCAAGATATATTCAGAGGCCATGCATAGTACGTACAATGGGTGAGCTGGAAAGTGCCGGGTGTGACGACACGTAATCAAGTGCACACTGTGCGTCGATCTGAATGCCTGCCGCAGCGGGTACGTATAAGTGCCGAAAGTGGATCTCGATCAACTGCTGTATTTTCACCTTTCTCCGATGGACTACCCTCTGAGCGGCCGTATCTGTTGCCAACGTGTTCAGCATGCGCTGAGGAAGTGAGACATATTAAACACACCCTCTATAGGACAACATGAAAACGTTGCATCGCATCTTGACGTAGAATACTTTAGCGAGTGGAATTCGATGGCCAACATTGCCGCCGTTTCCGTGGAACATCAAGATTGTAGGCCGTCGTGAAGCAAACTAGACAAGGAATGTTATAAGCTGTGGTAGGCTCCTTGACCTACGTTCGAAATAAATAGGCATGATGCAATGATTAAAAGCATCAACTTCCGAAATTTTTGACAAATGTGAAGAAAAAGCCATGCTAAATGGCAAAAAAGGACATATTCGGTTCAACCGGACGAGACAAGCATCACACCGGGAGGGAAAATAGGAATTGTGTTCAATGACAACGAATGTCACTTCAACATGGAATCGCGTGCACGAAGTGCGGCGAGTGCTTCACGTAGACCACAATTCAACCAAATCAAAAGAGAAACTGTACCTCTTCGTCACTTTCATCTTCTCTAGTTTCAACTTCCGGCGCCTCAACATGTGACATATCTTTCCGCTGAAGAAGCAAGTAGCATGGCAACTTCAAGCCATCTGGTGTCACGAGCTCCGGATCCTGATAGGGGAGCCCAAAATCAATTGGCAGAGGTACCTCTGTACAGCAAATGGTTGGCTCAACAAGTTGAAAGGAGTACAAAGATCACCAGCATGTACCAGTTCGGGACCCAGGAGGGAAGGCAGATGGGTATATGAGATAGTTCTGGCCAAAGAATAATAGGCCAACACCTGCATGATGTTGTAAGTCAGTTCAAGCGGATGCTCATTTAGGCTATCAACGCACCAACAGTTCCGAGACCCGCTGCTGTAGCGATTGTTCCCTTCAATGTCGGGCTCGACTTGAGTTGTACTCTCGGCAGGGCAAGAGGACAACTTTAGCTCACTTTTGCAAAGTTTTCGATGGATTCTAAGGAAGGCAGCAGCCCCGACATGACAGAAAAATGTATGCTGTTGTGCGGTCGCTGAGCATACAACCGCTGGAGCTCTAACGCGACGAAATTCAATGCTGTCACACATGTCACACACAGTATGTCGCGCATAGAGGCCTGGTTCACTGTCACATTTGTACGACACTATGTATAACTCATAAGTAATGCAGAACAGTTGCAATCTTGAGCAGAACAGAGAGCAATAATATTACAAGATATGTGTACAGACATAGGTATTGCAGTTGAATTCATACAATGATGGATCAAGAATGTAATACATTACTAGCACTGCACAAGTTCAGTAACATGAAGACAGTAGAATCGCAAATAAATATGAGCATAAGTCCGTTGCAAATCCGGTGTCCAAGGTAATTATTTACGTGGAGAGCTGAGGGGAGATCCTACTGATGACGGACGTTCGAGCCGACTTCGGAGCCGCTCGACTTCTCGTTCAAGACTGATCGTCGGGTCAGCAAACAGTAGGATCAGAAGAGGAAGGGGGGCGTACTTTAAAGCCTTCTGTCTGAAATCTCCAGCTTCACGTTCTGCCCTTCGCTTCGCAAGCTGGAGGTCATTCTCAGAGGTATGCTGTTTGACAACTTTAGCTAAAAGACGCCTTTGTGATGCTAAGGGTTCTACTGACCAGCTCGTCCATCGTTTGCCGCATATCGAGAATTTTAGCTTCATATGATTTGACCTCTTCCTCCAGCCGACTCTTCTGACGTTCGGCTTCCGCAAGCTGGTAGTTGGCGTCGCGAGCGCTTTTGTCTACTGTACGGTGGAGACGAACTGAGTCTTTCGATGACTGATTTAATTGATTTGTAAGTTCCTCTATACGACTCTCAAGACGCCGTGATGTGACGGAGGGACGCTGAGAGTTCAGAGATCTAGTCTCGAGGTCTACAATGCGAACATTTAATTCCTTGATCTGTTTCTCGAGACTGGCCTTGAACGTTGACGAATATTAGCGTCGAACATGAGACATTACAAATGGTGTACTGACATTGAGCTTGTCCAACTCGGAATTCTCCACGCGGATCTTCCCTAGCTCGATTTGGCACTCGCTCGCAAATCCTTCGGCTTTCTTCATGCGCTCAAAGGCCATCCCTACGCGGTCAGTCTGCTCTTCGAGGGATCTTTCTATATCTTGCTTCTCCAGCCGCAACCTCTGCAATTCAGTTTCGGAAGACAGCTTCAGAGTGTCAACAGAATCCAATTTGATGGCTTCAAGTTCGGCTTGAAGGGCGCGTCGTGCCTTCTGCAGGAGCGCACGGTCTGCCTCTGCATCATTCAGTACGCTTCGAAGCTCGCGGACTTGAGAATGCAAAGAGACAATCTGAGACTGTTGCTCTGCTTGAGCAGCTGTTGAAGAGTCATAGGCCGTTGTCAAGTCTTGGATCTTGGTTTCTAGGCGTTCCTTATCTTTCTTCCAGGAGCCACCATTATACACTTCCTCGTCGTGCCGCAGCTGAAGCTCGTCATAGTCGGACCGAATCTTCCTGTTCTCTTCCCGTAATCTGCTCATGGTATCCCGCTGCGACTGAAGCTCTGGGGAAAGTGAGTAGATGTAAAGACGGAAGCTCAGTCACACTCACCTTCACTGAGTTGGGCTAATTCAGCTGTACAGACAACTGTGTGAGGCAAGATGTTGTTTATGGCATTGGAACAGCTGACCTTGATATTTCTTACGAGTCTGATCGGAAGCGAAATCTCGCTCAGCTAATTCTTCTTGGTGCTGTTTGCGCTCGTCCTCCATCCCCTCTGCGAGACGTTGACGCAAAAGCTCGAGATCGGATGACTCACGGCCTTCCTCGTCAAGCTTTGCCTCAAGGACGCGCATGCGCTCTTCTGCAGCTGTGAGTTTGGCTTCCGCAGCATGCCATTCTGTTGCGGCATGAGCGTGCGCCTTTTCGGCGTCCGCAAGAGCACGGCGAGCTACGATTGATGTTAAAATACAATCACGACTCGAATACAATCAACTCACCAGATGACTCGGCACGAGCGATCTTGGCCCTGGCGATTTCTGCCTCGTCGAGTTTCTTAAGGTAAGAATTTGTTTGTGCCTTGTACGCTTCGAGGGCCGTCTGCAATTCTGAACGGACGAAATGTCATATCGTTTAGGAATTGAGTTTTGAGAGCGTCGTACCTGACTGAATAGTGGTCGACGCAGTAGCTGTAACTTCCAATTCCTGGAGGCGCATTTGTAGCTGCCGCTTTGTACCTGGGGTTCAATTAGCGCCACATTTAAATCCATGTAAGGGTACGTACTGGTATCGTCTTTCTTGCTAGCTAACTCGACTTCTAGGCGGTCCTTAAGATGAGCGATGTCCATTTGCATTTGCTTCTTCGAAAGCAGCAGCTCCTGCACCTGGTGGCGCTGCTCTTCCAGCTCAGCTTGTGCCGTGCGCTGTTGAGCGAGCTATCCTCATACAAGATAGGTTATACATTTCCAATCTTTGTGCGAACATGTGAACTTACCAGGGCTTTGCGCGACTCTTCAAGACGAGCATAGCTGTCCCTCTCTTCATTGATCGTATCCTGAAACTTGTCCCACATAGTTTGTATACCATGAAGCTGTGCAGCGTCTGCTGCCCGTCTTGCTTCCGCCTCGTCTTCCAAGAGTTCCCCGAGGCGCGCATTTTCTTTGGAAAGACGCGCTCGATAACGCTCTAGGGACTGTTTGGACCCATCCATATTCTCCAATTCGGAAGTGAGTTCCCGCATGGAGGCTTCCAGGTATTGTCGAACACGAGAAGACGCGGCAATTTGGATTTCCAGAATCTGAATCTGATCCTTGAGTACATTCACTTGCGATTGTCTGTCTGAAGAGCGAGAAGAATCAGGATGAGAACCTTTCCGACTACGGGTAGCCCCATTTGCGTGACTAGAATGTTGGGTCGTTGCGGCACTCGCAGCCGATCGTGCATCGGATCCTGTAGACAGACGTTGTGGGGCTTGGATAAAGAGCTGCTTGTTTAGTTCCTCATCCGCAGCTTCAAGTTCCCGCAGCAGACGCGATCGGAACGGTTCGTCTTGAGGCCCATTATTATTCATGATGAGCCTGCGTATTTCGGCATGCTGGCGATCTACGCTAGACTTGATCTTTGACGCAGTTGCTTGAGCCATTTCTGCTTCTTCTAAACGGTTCTCCAGTTGTTTAATGCGTGCTTCGTACTGTGTTTGCAGAGTCGAGCCGGGGGCGCCGGCCTCATCCGCCAACCGAGCGAGTTCGCTGTCTACGCTGTCCTTCGCCTTCTGGACTGTGGCCAACTGTTGCTGAACATCTGAAATTTGCTGCTGACTGAACTTGACTTCATCCCGCAAGCGCTTGACCTGAAGTTCAGCCGCCTCCCTAGCCTGCCGCTCTCGCTCAAAGTCAGCAATCGCTCGACGGGTCTTCTCTTCTTCTGCACGAATCTTCTTGTCCTTTGCCCGCAACTCCACCTGTTCGTTTTCTTTCTCGCGGGCGAGGTCTTCGGCCTCGCTCATGAATCGGCTTTTAGCTTTCTCTAGTGAACGAATATAAGCTTGATTGGCCTGCAATTCCTCCTGAGCCTTTATAAGCTGGCGGTCTGTCACTCGCTTCGCTTCCTCCAAGACATGCACATGCTCGACAATGGTCTTGTCTTGCTTGGCCTCGAGCTGTTTGATATCCCACTCACGTGCCTTGAGGTCCGTCAACGCTTTATTGAGATCTCGATCAAGCTTGACGTTGTGATCCTTGAGCCGTATGATCTCTGCCTTCTGATTAGACGCCACTTTCTCAAGTTGAGTGCGTTTTGCAGATTCGGCATCTAGTTGCTTCTTGATGGTATCCACTTGCCTGTCGAGGGATGCTTTCTCTCGTTCTAGTTGCAAAAGAACGTCTTCATACTCCTCATATCTAGCCTGTGCTGTGATTAATTGGCGCTCCAATCCCTGCTAATGCGTCAGACAAAGGTCACATACAATATACGCAAGCGTACCTCCTTTGCCTTCTGCGCACCGGCCAACTGACACTCGGTATCGATCTGCCGTGAACGAATCGACTGTAGGTCTGATTCGAGAACGCGCTTTGCCTTCTCCGTCTCAGATAAGGAAGCCTCAGCCTGCTGCAACTTCTGCTGTGCAGACCGCTCTCGTTCCGAAAGAGACCCATGACTCTGTTTTAGAGCCATATACTCCCGGTTCAATGATTCGAGTTCAACCCGCAATTTGTTCTGCCCTTCTGCAGCGACCCTGCGCACATCTTCGAGCTGATGTGATAACTCGCCCACTTGTTCACGTAGATCAGCAATTTCTTGCTCTTTACGTTTCTCCACTTCGCTGCGACGCGTGTCTTCTGTGGTCTTGGCCTCCAACAAAGTGCGCATATCGTCCAGCTCTTCCTGTAACTTGGTGTGCAATGACGCATTGCGGTCGCGTTCGCTGCGGTGGGCTTCAAGTTCGGCGGATAAAGTGTCCGCGTTGCCTTGTAGCTCAGATATCTGCTTTAGGAGAGCCAGACGCTCCAGCTTGGAGGACTCTAGTTCGGAGACGAGACGACTAATGTCACTCTCCTTCTGCTTGATCATGTCGGAGTAGTCGGAAGCGGTCCTGGCCATCTCAGTAAGCTGATCTTTAGTGTGTCGCGCCTCCTGTTCAAGGTTATCTGCTTTTATTCGGAGAGCATCCCTTTCAGATGATGTTTAGCGGAACCAAAGCGCACCATCAAATTTCCTTCTTACCTGCTCTTCAACTCGGCGTTGAGCTTTCCGTCCAGATCAGACATTGTCGACTCCATGCGTTCTTTAGTCCGAGCCAAGTCTTCTTCACGTTGGGCTACTTGGCTTGTCAATTCCTCCCGCAGTTTCTGAAGTTCGTCCATCTCGACTTGAAGCGTCTCGATCTGTGCTCGGGCTATGTCTAAATCCTCGGCGAGCTCTATCTCCCTCTTCTCCCACTCCTGCTGCTCACCCTCCATGCGGACAAGATGCTCGGCTGCTTGATCAAAAGCATTTCTGAGCGTTTCATGCTTCTCTTCGCTCTCCCGCTGTAACTGCAGCGCTCGGTCTAGTTGAGAATCGAGTACGTCAAGGTCTGCTTGCATAGCTGCTAGCTCCTCTTCTAATTCTGCTTCGCGCTTCTTACTGCGGTCTAAAAGGGCATCTTTATCAAGACCCAGAGCGCGCTCACTCTCGAGCTCAGTCTCCACCTTCACTTTTTCCGCTTCAAGGCGCATGCGCAGACTCTCTAAAGCCTCCTTCTCTCGTTGATCTCGCTCTGCTCGCTCCTTGGCTAGGAGAAGCTCTGCTTCCTTCTTTCGCAATTCATCATCGTTCCGCGTTGCTGCCAACAGTGGGCGAACCTGCATCAATCACCATGAGCACCCCACTGTTTTTGACAGCCAGAATATACTACGTACTTTGCTGTATAGCTGCCACCATGGCCAATCACGCAACTCCCCATACACGCGAGCGTTACGTTGGATAGTGCGAATCGCGACGGCTCGGTTCAAAATCTTCTTCATCTGTCTCCTAGCACTCCACATTCGCGCAACAGCCTGCAGTCTCGAGAATATTCCATATAAGAGCAAGTCCCTGCGCTCCTCCAGCTCGGCTAGCACACCTGCCTTGAAAAATATTTTCGAGGTTCCAATGCGGAAATTGGCCTTGTCGAGTTCCAGAGCCTCCACCATACGTAAGGAAGCTTTCCGTCCATCCATATACCCGCGGGGAATAATCCCTGGCGTAAGAACCTCATAGCGCTGGCGAAATTCAACAAAGGGAAGGCGATTAGGGTATCCCAATCGTGCAATTCGGATACCTTCCAGCACACCATTACACCGCAGTTGATCGAGGACTAGCGGGACATCCACACGACCAGCTTTCTTGAGCGAATTGGGAACTATACATCGAACAAAATGAGGCTGAGTAGCCTGGAGCTGGGCCATGAGATTAGCCAGCTGCTCCTTGTGACGCTGGCCTCCAGTTCGAAATGCGCCTTTCTTCGTCAGACGCTTCTTGCCCATAGACATCGAGCTGACATGGCTTAATACAACGGATGGTGTGTCATTGTACTCTGAAAAGAGAGAAGCTATGTAGGATTCCGTAGACGACGCCATGACGCGAGTCAAGTTGTCATTCAGTGGGTCCTTGTTCTTCTCCAACCAGCCATCAGTCCTATACTCGACGCGACCTGCATAATGGTGCACTGTGAAGCCTTGATCTTGATCAAAGCGTGCCGGTTCATACTTAGTAGTGCCTGGATGTGCCTCCTCCCCAGGTGGTATCTCGCCTGCCCACAGCGCGTGTAGTTTGTTTGTGAACGTGCGGTCCGTCGCTTTCGGCATAATACATTCCTCATCCAAGAGACTGAGCACGCCGATCGCGCTTCCACTTGCTTCAATGAGGTCGATCGTAGGCTGCAAATCCAATCCAAAATTGACATAATCCCACTCGATGCCTTCGCGCGCGTATTCTTCTTGCTCTAACACGAACATGTGATAATTGAAGAACTGCTGAAGTTTCTCGTTTGTATAATTGATAAGGAGTTGCTCGTAACCATTGACATCAAAGATCTCGAAACCAGCGATATCAAGGACACCGATGAAGGTAGACTTGGAGGAAGGACGATCCAGAGCTCGGTTTATCCGATCGACAAGCATCCCAAATGATTTCTCGTACAAGGTCTTGCATAATGCTGAAAGCTCGTCTAATGCCTGTTGCTGCGTCCTTGCTTGAGTCACCCATTCACGACCAGCGAGCACGCGGGGACGTAGCACAGCTCGTGTGAACTCTGGCAGCTGGAGCCCTAACAGATGGCAAACACGTTCGACCTGGGAAGGATCAGGGATGACTGCATCGTCAGATCGAGTGGCTGCAATAGCGATGTTTCCTATGTGCAAAATGGCAGCCACCACACGGAAGAGATCGAACTGCTCGGCAGGCGTAAAACCAACAATGTCGAGCGCGCTCTAGCACGCAGCGTCAGCTTCCCATAAGAGACCACCGGTGATGCATACCTTGAGCAATCCCCATTCTTCTTTGTCGTCTATACCATCTACTTCTCGTCTACTCTTATTGAGATATTCATAGTTTTCTATGCCACCATCGAGAAGCAGAGGCTCTACAATAAATCGGGTTAGTTATAGAAGTATGGATAACCGATTGATTTACCCTTCAAGCTGCTACCGCCCTCCATTAGTTGGTAGAATACGTGGAAATTCCGCTCGGCTTCACTCCTAACGACCACTCTGCTTTTCTCGAGCAGGTACCAATCGATGTTAGCTCCGGCAATGCTTCCATCAGGCGCAAAACTAATTCTGATAAATTTTCCAAATCGACTGGAATTGTTGTTCCTCTGAGTCTGTGCGTTACCAAATGCTTCTAGTATTGGATTTGCCTGAAGTATTTGGCGCTCAAGTAGACCCAATCGATCCTTGGCGGTAAGCCCTGAACTGGAGCCACTCGTCGAGACCCCCTTCCCATGTTTTCGGAAAGAACTGGTCCGCGGAAGACCAGTTGAAGGCATAACAGAGCCAAATGCCGATGTAGAAACTAACGAAGGTGACTGTGAGTGCGAAGGGGTAGACTGAGGCGGATGCGCATCGGTAGCAATGGCTGCAAGGTACTGAATGACTTTCTTGGTACTCTCGGTCTTTCCAGCTCCCGACTCCCCACTAAGGATGCACCATGATCAATTCGTTCCAACAGATACATAATAACGACTCACGTAATAAGAATGCTCTGATTTTCGCGCTCATCTCCCATGTTGATCCATGCCCTCTCTGCGATCGCAAAGATATGTGGTGGATTTTCATCCCGACGTTTACCGCGATATTGATGGACTATTGCGTCAGAATATAGGGGCAAGTTCTGGTAGGGATTGACAGCCACCAAGAATAAGCCTGAATATGTCTAGAGGCACAACAGCCAGGTGAGTAAGCATATAGAAATTCGGTTACACTCGCCCATCGCAGATTAGAACGGGAAGAAACCATGATTCGGACAATTGAACATGCACTCACGTAGATTGCACCTGAACCGTACCTTAGCCTCAAATTGTGCACAACACTGGCCTCATTAAGGAATGTCAGATCCGCAATGTCGTCGACTCGATCGAATTTGGGAGGGTTCATCTTGGAGAGTGCATACAGCGGCAGTCGTCGAATCTACACACCACTCGGTCCAGTACAAACCACCGCGATAAGATGAGCAAGTACGCACCTCCCCTCCGGATGCAATTATGACTTCACCCATGTCGTCTTCCTCTTTGACTACCCAGCCAGCGAGATAGCCATCCTTGTCGTCCGGTACCCATACCCATTTCTTCTCGTTGAACTCGGCCTGCAGCGCGGCAGCCCGCGCAGCTTCAGCGCTTTGAGACATTCGAGGGACCGGCATAGCCTGCCCTTCACCTTGAGCAAGCACGCACTGGTAGAAGAAACCTAGTGTATGTTTGAATGCGATTCGGGGAGGTCGCGACTCGCGAGACGCGCCCATGTTTGGCTTGGTTGATCACGTGCCTATGCCAGTATGATCGCGATCTCCGCTCACTGAGCTCAGGCTTGAACTTCGAAATCATTCCGTACTTACCACTTTTTGCAGTGACTATCAATATAAAGCTATAGAAGTACTGCAATATATGCACTTCCAGCACACTAGATACCTGGATTAAGCGAGCACAGCGAGAACCGTATAAACTTAATCCCTTAGCCAAGCCTCTGAATCTCATGCTAGTGCGTAGGACGCGCTGCCTTCCGCCGCCGAGCCCGGCCTCTACGCTCGACCTTTCAGTTCGCTAGAAGCAGAATGCTTTGTTTTATCTGAGCAGCTGCAGCACACTGGTACCTTGCGACTGCTTCATTGTTCCCATTGCATGTGCTTTGAGTCAGCGGGTTGGCATGTCTCGTAATCTAGCCACTCCTTTCGGGTCACTCCTTTCCTTGCCAAACCATTTTCCCTAGAGCCACTTGAGCGAAACACGCCCTCAAACTATCGTGCCCCTCAAACTGGAAGAACAAGATGTATCCGTACGACATGGACGTTGACGATTGCCCGACTACGGAATCGCGTAGCAACGAGGCTGTCGTTCGATGGAAATGTTCTCAGCCCACCTCTTCTCCCTTGAACGCGCTTCTGGAGGAAGCAGCCAAGCATAGGAGGGGGAAAGCAGGTATTTTCATCATAGTTTCTCCTTACCTTGGCCATGGAAGCTCATTTATTATTAGCTCAACCGACGAACACACTTTTAAGTGAGCATTCCTTCCAGTCACTGTCCTCCTACAACCCCCCCGGTGCAGCCTTCGCAGCAATACCTGACACAATTGCTCTGCCCACACGTTCGCGCTCAGTTCGCGCTCGTCGGGTCCGAGAGCCCATCACGCCGCGAGCATCCGCTCAACCCGAGCTTTTTCCCACTTCTGCCGTCTTGGAATGGAACGGATCCGTGGATAAAGTTGCTCGAGATGCCGATACTAGTGCGCGCAAACGAAAGGAGATGATGGAGATTGCTAAGGCTAGTGTCAGCCGGAGGGGCGAAAGCTCTTCTCGTGCTGTCCGAGCTCGCCATAAGCTTTCGCGGAATTCGCAGCAGACCCTGGCGCAGAATCCCATCAGTTTTGAGAACCAGATGTCAGATGGACGCACCGCTATTGCTGAATCGACGTTCCAAGGGCGCTCTCGCGCGGCCGACTCGATTTCTTTGGATGGTTTCACGTCCGGCGTTCATCCACACGCAGGGCAAGACCAAACGGAGGCTTCAAACTCCCGTTCGTGGTCAACTTCTTCCGCTCTTGTTCGCTCGTTTTCTGCCGGATCACCTTCAGTGAGTGGGTTAGAATACCTCGAAGGGGTTGATACTCTGAGGTCAAGTTGGGCTTATTCACCGCGAGAGGCACCGTTGACTCCACCCGATGAGTATGCACCACGCAAGAGCAGCATGTCTCCGCACGAGGAAGTTCCTGTCCCTATAGCAACAAAACATGAAGTGATGCCGCCAGCTCTCTCCAATCCCCCCACTCGACTGCGAGTCTTAGGTATGCGCCCCGTGAGCTATCCAGCACACTCCTCATCGCAACTCACGCCTTCTCAAATACTACCCACAAAACAAAAGCCGTTCAAACCCCCGATCGCACGGCCACCCCATGCACCCCTCGCGAGGTCAGCTCGCTTGACTGTCCCCACCGCCGTTGCACCAATAACACCCGACTATACGCCACCTCCTGCGGATGGCAAATCCCACGCGCCTGCCGTTTCTAAAGTACCGAGGAAGGGTGCCAAACGTTCTCCTTCGCCAGCACCAGACGCAAACTCCAGTTTTGGAGAGATTGAGCTTCCATTCGACTTCGAAACTTTGGATGCGGAGATGAGAAAATATGATTAACTTGGCAATTCTGTTGTATGCTTTGTTGAAAACTTCTGGTGGATTGTCAGTCCTAGTTGTCCGGGCCCGTACATGCCTCTTTCTTATTTGAGGTGGACATCGCAGAACTTACTATATGAGCCACAATAATCATTGTATACAGCATACAACTACTTACAGTATCAAAATGTTTCATTTGGTAGGGACCTACAACTAAATCGAAGCTATGTACACAAGCTAAAACTCTATACACAAGTGAATGAGAGGCGACCGTTATGGCGTTCGACGCGCGAGGGCTACGGCGATTCTTTTTTGTTAATTTTTTAATTTTTTAATTTTTTAATTTTTGATTTTTATTCTTCTTGTTTATAAGGGTCCGTACTCTAGCGCGTACATGTAGACCGCCATAACAGCTCGTCAGATAAGTGACCATGGGCTCCCCATCCGCCACCCCGTCCACCGTCCCACCTAGCGTGGTCACATGACCAGACCATTGGAGGCTCTCCCGGGCCCATTCCACAAATTCCGCTGACGACCCACTGAGGCAGGGCCGTTTACTCCAGATAACAACGATGAGCGTCGCCGCGCACCAAGGCGGCCCGTTAAAGGAGGCCCGCTAACCCAACGAATATACACCTAACGCAGCCCGACAAGGGCTCGCTCCCCCCCCCACTGCGTGACACATACCCCATACCGGCAGAGCCCCCAACTCCTGACCTATTTTCCACTGCCCTTAACCAGAGGTCCCATCGAGAAGGTTCGCGTGCATGGGTGGTGGGTATGGTGAGAGTGCCTTGGCACTCCCCCAGTCGGCATGGTAATCATGCCTCCCCTGCTACACACAAACACATCCGCTATCGATAGTGCGCCCGTCCTTGAAGGCCGGTCTGTGCAAAACAGAGCTTGGTGCAGATGGCGGCCGGTGATACCGTCCGAGAGATTTACGTTCCCCCTTAACGAAGGGGGTCGCGTCGAGGATGCCGGAGTGAAATAACAGGGGCAAGGAAGATCAGGTAGTGCAACCCGCCAAAGGCGGTCCTGATTCAAGGATCGAGTTGGTCGATGTTTGGGAAATGACTGTGGGGGGCAAGTTAGATGGTCTTGACACAAGGATAGGATGTAATTATGAGAGGATTGGTATGTTTGTTCAACGGAGGCGACAAGCGCCCACCGTGGTGGTGGTGGTTCGAGGCCAAGAGACGCGCGGGCTACGGCGATTCGGAGTACGTACCATTGGCGGTTCCATTGAACGTGCAACCAGGAGCAGGTGCTTCCTCATTGGTACCGGCGATCGTAATTTACGGGTGATCATTGTATACGGCTACATTCGTGCAAAATGATCCAGTTGGTCCAGTTGGTAGGAAGATAGAAGGGTTGGTGCCCCTCATGGGTGTCATCGTTGCCAATGATTTATGAGGCCCTGCTGAAGGGGTCTTACGGCGCCACCAGTTACGTAAAGCGGCTGCGAGCTTCACAAGTACCGAGTGGTGGGATGTCCAGATACCCACAAGTCACGGTCCTGTCCGGCAAAAATCTCATATAGGAAAATCTCGAATTCCGTGCGTACAGTACCCACCGCGATGCAAAAGAGCAAGGGCCGAAGGGAATCTCGTGCAAACAAGCGTCTACAACTTTACTTACTGTTTCATCTCATCGTAGATCCCATGCTAGAATGGGTCATCGGTAGCGAGTTAGATGCGTAAGAGAAAACACCACGTACCACCATCTACGGTTCTTATATTCACCTAAGTCTTCGAAGTGAGTCGTATATTATTCTCAGGGACCAGCAAGAACGACACATCGACGACGTCAAACATGCGGTCATTCTAGATCCATATTCAGTGTGTTCAACCGAAGGCAATTGCGAGAGGATAACAAGCCATGATCCATCATATAGAAAAACCCGGCATATATAGCATCTGCGATGTTTGTGGCGAGTTCCGCCCGTTCTTCAGCAGTATCCCCTTTGGACAGGTCAACAATGGCCAGATCGACATGTTCCACTGAAAAATCAGGGCTTTAGCATCAATCAGCACAAACTTCAGGGACCTAGACTGCTAATAGGGATCATTGATGAGCGATATCCTTTCACGACGAGAGACAGACAGAAATACGGGGCTAGACATGCTGACCTGAAGATTGCTTAAAGATAAGCTGATGAAAGATCCGAGTTCGAGGATAAGGGGCGGTCCTGGCGAGATAAGGACCTTTAATGAGAACCTTTAAAGAGCTTGTGCCAATGAGGCATGCGTGCAGGGTTACTTAAAGTTCGGGATAGAATACCGCAGAGACAGATAGCTCGAAGCAACCCCTACTGAAGACCATCTCGAGATTAATATGATAGATGAACTGACATAATTTAGGGTCTTTTTAGGAACTGACACGGATCAATCCGGGTCTATGGAAACAGGGACTGGCCAGGCATCCATCCGGCTTCGAGGAACAGAGCAGACAGTACACAGAATGGTAGCGAATTCAGCGCAACAGGATCCGATGCGCCACGAAGCTTGCGAGCAAATAACCCTCGCCGGACAGGCCCCTTACGCTGCGGTGAATCAGCGTGAGATTCCTTCAGCATATGAAAATTAGAAGTTCCGAACCTTCGTAATAATCTGCAGCCATTAACCTGTCCATTGTGAGCGAGACTGAAAAACGAAAGAGGAAATGCGCACATCTCCAATGCTATTTCAGGTTGCAGACGTTCAGTGAAGTCGGGAACTTCCTTCGCAGGAGTATTCTCGTATAGGGCCTTATATGAGAGGTATTCACACAACTTTTCAACTATCACGCCACTAACAGTCGACGGCCGAGATGAATCGAACCTGAAGAAAAAACACAAGTAAGATCGACGCACCGTTCGTTGATAACGCAAGTGTTTGACAGTGCCTCAAGGAATTTATCTTGTACCCCTACTGAGCAGAACATCTAGGCGAAAATGGCGTTTTACGCACTGTCCGCGTTCAACATATTCCTCAACGTTGCGCTTCCCATGGCCACTTTACGACGGACAAGATAGCTGTAGCCGTCAGTGCTTACAAGCTTTACCCAATCGGATTCCGAGGACGTTTCCTCGTTAACCTGAGCCATAGTATATTTGACTTAGAATGATTGAGATGTCTTTGCCGCTTGAACTTGCCTGCATGGTGAATTCGTTGATTTTGTGGAAAGGAGATACAACCAATGGGATTCACAATCAGTCCTGCCAACGAGTATGAGGGGTGTAGTTCGGTCAGTTTGTGGTCAAGTGAACGTTATGACCAACGGCAGCTGCATCGGTGGTTATCTGATCAGGAGGAATTAAGTTTGCGAACGCGGGCGCGTCCGAGCGCGTCTCGCCCGGAACCTCTCGAGTCCCCGTATTAAAGCCGGCTGACTCGCGCTAGCAGTTTGCTACAGCTCTCGCGTATTCTCGCTTTCAGCGACTGTCACTTGGACCTCCTTCTCAATATCTATCTGCTGGGATGCTTAGGACCGCTAGCCAACCAATAGTGCGCACATCCGCGGCGCGAGGTGCGGCTCTCATTGCGGGGGGTCGTACAGCCTCCGTTCAAGTTGTAAGGCGTAGAGTCCATCCACCCACAAGAGGCATACAATCAGTTGCTCAAACGGATAGGGTGTGTTTCATGCTCATGATCAGTCCGTACCATTCAGATGCGAATACTTGAGTCCAGGATACCATCACCCGTCTCCTTTATTCCATTGGTACCAAACGCGAAGTGGAACGTTATTTGAGGATATTTTCATCCTCTTCAGACGTATCACAGCCTGCGAAATTCGCTGTCATCAAGATTGGCGGTGCTGTCCTCGACCAAGTTGACGAACTCGCGCTCAGTCTCAGTTTCCTCTACCGCGTGGGACTATATCCTGTCGTCCTACACGGCGCCGGCCCTCAACTCAACAGCATCATTGAAAGCGCAGGGGTGGTCCCTGATTATCACGACGGAATTCGGGTCACAGGTAATGTAACCTTGTGGCACATTGGTCGTGTCTCATGGCTTATGTCTGATGCAGATGCTAAAACCTTGAACATCGCACGTCGAGTGTTCTTAGAGGAAAATCTAAAACTCGTCGGTGCGCTGGAGAAGCTGGGCACGCGCGCACGTCCCATAACGTCGGGCGTTTTCACCGCAGACTTCTTGGATAAGGACAAATATGGCCTCGTCGGCAGGATTACTCGTGTCGACAAGCGTCCTCTCGAAGCATCCATTAGAGCGGGCGCACTGCCCATCCTCACCAGTCTTGCCGAGTCTGAATCGGGACAAATTCTCAACGTAAACGCCGATATTGCCGCGGGAGAGCTCGCCAAGGAGCTCGAGCCCCTCAAAATTGTATTTCTGAACGAGAAGGGTGGTCTGTTTCACGGAGTAACCGGGGAGAAGCTCGATGTGATCAACTTGGATGAGGTGGGTGATTCTTGTCTTCTGCACAGAATAGCCAATTGACTTCACCTCATCATGAGTAGGAATATGAGGACCTAATGGGACAGTCTTGGGTCAAGTTCGGCACCAAACTCAAGCTACGGGAGTTCAAGGAACTGCTTGATCATCTTCCTCGCTCTTCATCAGTTGCTGTGATTCGTGCGGACATGTTGCAGCGCGAGCTGTTCACGGATAGTGGGGCGGGTACTCTCATCCGTCGCGGCTACAAGCTGTTCCATCATGATTCAGTTGATTCTATTGGAGCAGATCGTCTTCGCCAGGTGATCCATGATCGTGACCCTGATGTGCTGGCTGGCGACGACAGCGTCGCAGGCGTGCTGCACCAGTTGAAGCAGGCTCCATATACCATATACGGCGACGAGCCCCTTGATGTCGTAGCGATTGTATCTCGTCCGGACGGCGAAGTCCCAGTGATGACGAAGTTGCTGGCCTCGCGCAGCGGTATCATGAATGGCATCGTCGACAACGTCTTCAATGCAATCAAGAAAGATCATCGGAAGCTATTCTGGACTGCGCGTGCTGACGACGAGAATCGGGCATGGCACTTTGAGCGCGCTGATGGAAGCTTCACGCGCGCGGGGAAGTCGCTGTTCTGGTACGGCGTTCAAGATGTGCAGGAGGTGGAACGCATCATTCAAGGCTTCGAAGCCAAGGGTAGGATTAGCCGTGCTTACCTTCCGGTGGGGCCCCCTGCACATCCTCATCGTGCCACAGCTCCAGGTACTCGGTCGTACTCAACCTCAGCCCGGACTCCTTTTCGTGGCACATCGAGAGGCTACGCCACCTCCGCGTCCAGTTCATCCACAGAATCCAAGCGACTTGCTTTGATTGGAGCTCGAGGCTTCACCGGTCAGGCGCTGACTTCCTTGCTATCCGGACATCCTTACCTCGACCTCACTCATGTGTCGTCGCGACAGCTCGCCGGCTACTCTCTGGACAACTACACGAAGGCGTCCATAAAGTACTCTGACTTATCCGTGGATGACGTGCGGAGAATGGAGAAGGACGGGGAGGTGGACGCGTGGGTCATGGCGCTACCCAACGGAACCTGCAAGCCGTTTGTGGACGCCGTTGATCAAGGGGCGAAGGAGCGCGTGAGTGGCGATACCAGCGTAGTCGTAGACTTGAGCGCCGATTATCGCTTCGAGGCTGGATGGACATATGGGCTCCCTGGTAAGGGTATTCACTCGCATGTATAATGTATCAGACAATAATACACTATCTTGGTTTCCCTTCAACCTTAGAATTGTACTCGCGACCCACTATTCGAAACTCCAAGAGAATCTCTAATCCTGGTTGCTATGCTACGTCGACACAGTTGCTCATTGCGCCGTTGCTCCGGTTCCTCAAGCAAGGGGCCTGGCCGACGGTTTTTGGTGTCTCTGGTCTGAGTGGAGCTGGTACAGTGGCTGGCCCCCCTGCGGCAGATGGGAGACCCACGACTGCTGCGAAGATCAGCCCCGAAAGCCTCGCGGGCGGACTCAAACCGTACTCTCTCACCGACCACATTCACGAACGTGAAGCCGGCCACCACCTGTCGCGCTTGATATCCGATCCTTCAAATCGGATGAAGGTCGCGTTCGTGCCCACTGTTGCGCCATGGTTCAGCGGCATCCATTCTGTTCTTTCGATCCCGCTTAGTCAGAGTGTGAGTGCAAAGGCGATAAAAGCTCTGTATGAAGAAAAATATGGGCATGAAAAACTGATCCGCATCCTTTCTGACGTCCCAATGCTTCCGGATTTTGAAAATCAACATGGATGGGTGGTCGGCGGGTTCCAGGTTCATAGCGATGGCGATAGAGCAGTGGTGGTGGTGAGTGCTATTGCATGTGCGCTAGCATGACAATTGAAGTGTCTGTTAGGGCGGCTTGGATAACTTGCTTAAGGGGGCAGCCACACAATGTCTTCAGGTTTGATGTTTTTCTTGATGCACTTGAGTCAAATCCTGACATGATCATTTACACCAGAACCTGAATCTCGCCCTAGGATACGATGAGTATACAGGAATTCCAGAGTAGAGTAAACGTAGACTTTAACATACTATATAATCTGAGATCTGAGGTGTTGCCCCGGGGCCATCCGCGGGGCGGCTCGATGAATCAAGTTTCAGATTAGTTCGAACTTGATGACTACAGATCCAAATGTCGTCGCGGCATATGAGACCGCTTTCAGTTCTGTGAAGTTCAGACGAGTATGTTGTTGAACATATCTGCATTGAATACTATAGCTAGTGAATATGGCAAGTGCGGAACTTCAACCGACTTGGTAGAGAGCATTTGCGTGTCTGCTCGGACTTCAGTACTCAATGAGCGCCTGCCGTGTACCAACAATGTCAAAATGGAATTCGACAATACATTGCCGAGCGTCCCGCATCTGAGTCAGAGGCGTTAATGTTCACCACCTGGCCACATCTCCCTAGTTCCTAACCGCACATCCGACAGATACAAAGTGTCTGCCATCTCCAGTCATCGATATCTGCCATCGCATCACCACCGAGAGTAATACTTGCACCCGCTGAGTCTCCTACATACCCTCATGTTGTCCGCAGAGAAAGCAGCATTGTCTCCCTTAACCTGGCGACGCGTACCGTCGACGTTGGTCGCGCTGTTTGGTATCACAGTCCCCTATCAGCCTCCCAACAGTCTCCTTGGGGCTTTCCTCTGGCGTAAACGCATGCTCATCGAGTGCACGTTTGGATTGACGGTATTAGAATCATGGGAGAAGGCTCTGCTGTGTATGTTCTATGCTGCATGAAGATCACGTACGACGTCGCCACTGACAATAAGACCTGCGTAACAGTATGCTTGATCTATCTCATCCTCACGCTGATCATTACGGGTCTATACAAGTATGCACCTCAGTACGCTGTTTTCGTCAAGCAGCGAACAGCATACTATCTTTTTGGCCCTCAGTTTCAGGGAGGTGACAGAGGCGAGGTGGCTGAATGGGTTGTACGCAATATCACGGAAGCATTTTGATGAAAGTTTAATTCAACATTGGATGACTAGGCTTGAGAGTTTATGCGTACGGTGGGTAACTCTCTTCTCAAATCGTGCAGGGGAAAAGCCTGAAGGTCGCGAATCCAGATACAACACCTCTTAGTGTATACATTCATGTGTATTTTCATTCGCGATCGTTTATAGCACATATTATTGCCACGTAACACAGTGTAAGTTTGTTGAGTGTATCACTGTGTATGTGTTTCGAATGTTGCACTACTGGCGGAGTATTCGATGAGCCGGAGCAGTTTCGGATCATCATGGTAATAATTACGTAATGAATACCTTCAAGTTTAATTACTACTGTCTACTTATCTGTATACATTGTATCAAAACAACGGGGCCCGACGCCTATTCTCCTCGCCTCTCATCCCCTCCTTGACGGCCTGACCAACTCATAGCCAAGTCTTGACTTTGCAAAACCCTGTATTCATTGTTCAGGGCCTCGGGTTTGTGATCTTTCTTCCGTGAATCCCCGCCGAGTTGGGTTATATCAATTCTCGAGGAGACAGGACTTTGCCACGCAACCTATTTCTTGTCAACGAACGCATCTCACTTTCGACGCCTCAAGTATGGGCTCTGAATTAAGTGTTGCACGCCAACACACGCCCTCGGTCCATTATCTCGAATTCACAACCACCGAAAACTCACAGCGACCTGCTTCTGACACGACTTTGCTACCGACTGCGGATACCGCTTCGGTGGATGACCCAAGTTCCAACCATCTACCACCATCTCCTCCACCTCTGCGTATACCCATGTCTCTCGACGAATGGAAGCGTCAGCCAACAGTTTCTCAAGTCGTTTTTGGACTCGCCCTCCCCTATAAGCCTCCACACGGCTCGTTTGGCGCTTTCCTCTGGCGGCGACGCGTCTGGCTCGAGACGACATTCGCCCTCTCGATGATGCAGCCTTGGGAGAAAGTTGTCGTTGGTACGTTTAATCTTCATCCGTATCCGCTTCTATGTCTCAATCTTCACCATGCAGTATGTGCCGCGTCGTTCTTTCTCGCTCTTCTCCTCGTTGGCATGTACCTTTACTTGCCCCACCATTTCGTCTATCTTCATGGACGCGCTCTTTACTACCTTTGGGGGCATGAGGCTAGCGTAGGAAAGTCGTTGCATGCGGCCTGGACATGGAGCTCCAGCTGGCGTGCCGTTGCGAACTGGTCTAATCCCGCTGCCCTATCAGCCAGTCTCCACGAGGGCCTATAGCTAGACGTCCTCGCACCAGATTAGATGATGCTCTCAAAGTGCATTTGTCCGCGTCGGCGCGTGTATATCAGAGCTTTTTTTTTTACGGTACGCGTCTCTTATAATTTTTCTTGTGACGCGCATCATTTTCTGATCGCTAAATAGGACATACAAATTATTCCTACAGTGACTAGCCAACTTATTAGATACCCAAGTTTCTAGCATGCTAATACTGCGACGTCTTTCTCGGTTGTTCGTGATTTTCCGTTCATTATCCGCAGGTCGGTCTATCCGTTGCAATTCTCCTGAGCAGCCTGTAGAAGGGGTATGTCCTCGAGAACTCGAATAGAAGTGCACTCTGTCGATCCTATCTCGCCTACGCTGTTCGGATGGGATTGTCTGTTAGACATACTCACGATATTGCTTACGGTACTCCACGAGTTAACGTTAGATGTTTGCCATATTTGACGACTTGGTGTGACATTGATCTATACTTGAAGCGAGACACATGCACTGGGCAACATCCACTTAGTCGTAAATCAGGATGAGCTAGGGCTGAAGTTCGGAATTATTTAAAGCGCCTCGGAAACACGTGATGATACGCCAATATGATGCAAAACATAAGACTCGTATGAAAGTAGATGAAGGTGTCCCGAATTCAGCTAGCACGCATACTCACCTCCTCTACCTCAAAACTCTATGATGAGGAAGACGCAATTGCTAGCAGTATCGCTTTTGGGTGCTTGTACCAACGCTTTTCAGCTTCCCTTTCATCTTCCTTTCTTCACTGACAGCCCTCAGACACCACTTCTCCCAGCAGAACCCCCTTCTAACAGGATTGCTATAATTGGGGCTGGTGCAGGCGGAGCATCAGCCGCATTTTGGATAGCAAAGGCGAAAGAGCGGTATGGCTTGGATGTTGAAGTGGACGTCTTTGAACGAAATGGCTACATTGGCGGACGTGCGTTTGGCCTTCATCTGTCAAAGTGCTTTAATTCAAGCTGAGTTTGTCAGGCAGCACCGTTGTCTATCCTTATAACAACACCGAGCTTGATCCCGTGGAACTGGGTGCATCGATTTTTGTCAAGGTAAACAAGAATCTTTGGAGAGCTACAGATGAGTTCGGCCTCGAGCGAATCGATTTCGGCGATGATGACAGCGGGATGGCGATTTGGGATGGCTCTGAGATTCTCCTCGAAGTATGTGCTCTTACTCCTGAATGATTGAGGTATAATGTTGTCGTCGACAGACGAGTAGTGGAAGCTTCTACAGCGGATGGTGGAATACCCTGAAGATCATTTGGCGGTATGGATTCAAAAGTCCACAGCGCACCATGGCTCTCGTGAAGTCTATGACAGAACAAATTGGGCTACTTTACTCGGAGCGGGCACCGCGATTTGACAATATTACCGCGCTGGCCGAAACATTACATTGGCTGCCATACGTCGCCCGTACAGCTGCCGAATACTTTGATACAGAAGGTATCGACAGGCGCTGGACTCGCGAGATGGTCGACGCGGCGACGCGAGTCAACTATGGGCAAAATGTGGATGCCATTCATGCCCTCGAGGGCATGTGCTCGCTCGCGGCTACGGGGGCGTCCAGCGTAAAGGGTGGGAATTTCCAGATATTCGAAGAATTCCTGAAGCGAAGCAACGCGTCCGTATACCTCAACACGGCGGTGCTGTCGCTCACGTACGATGAGGCTACTGGTACGTGGCTCTTGAGCACATTCGGCTCGCAGGACATCCGGAAGTATAGAGGAGTCATTCTCGCGGCTCCAATCCATTCAAGCGCCATTGCGTTTTCTCCCGAGAGCCTTGTCGAAATGCCCTCGCCGCAGCCTTACGTTCACCTCCATGTTACTTTATTGAGCACGCCTTCTTCGTCGCCGAATCCAGTCTACTTTGGACTGGGTGAAACTACAGCACCTACGCAGATTCTTACCTCGTTTGATGCGGTGCGCAAAGGCACAGGGACGGGTCCAGAGTTCAACTCACTGACATACCACGGGAAACTGAAAACGACGGACGGAAGAGCCTGGGAGGGGCCTCGCGGCGAGGAATATGTCATTAAGCTCTTCTCAGGCGAGAAAATGACGGACGAGTGGTTAGAGACGATGTTTGGTTCAGTGGGGTGGGTCTTTCGGAAGGAGGTGTGCTAAATTCTGAACGTGTGGCAGCTTGACGCTAATGCACGTATAGTGGGATGCGTATCCGGTTCTTCCCCCCACGACGTCCTTCCCGCCAATCAAAATCGCGCGGGGATTGTATTACGTGAATGCATTCGAGCCGTAGGTTATGCATATGCTGGGAGTGTTCTCTGATTTACCTGCCTCACCAGATTCATTTCTACCATGGAGACTGAGACAGTGGCTGCACGAAATGTTGTAGATCTTCTCCTTCAAGACGAATTTAACGCCGCAGTTTGTCCTCCGGGGGTGATGGACGATGATCTCACTGGCAGTGAGACCTTCGTCCTTGGTTGGGATTGTTAGTTATCGTGTTTTCTCTTGGATGGATCCCCTTGTTATAGCTTCATGTATTGTACTCTATGCTGCACACCTTCGTGGACGACTAATCATCTTTTGGCAGAATTTATCTTCATGAGCTTGATATCTGACGATGAGGCGCCTCGAAAGCACTTTCGTCGAAACTTATTTGGAAGGCAGCCAACGTGTCCACAGATGTAAGCCCGTGTCAATAATGTGATAATCGGACATCAAAGACAGCATTGCGAGTAGTGTGTTTGTCAAATAGTGAAAAAGTACATCCAAATGACTCGGGTGATCGGTGGACTTGGCCCCCTCCTGAGATCAAGCCATTTCTCGACATGATACAGACACCACTCATGTTCACGAGGAGATACGCCCACGTCATGACGACGTGCTTGCCTGTCCCGCTTGCTGAGCCAAGAGCCGCCTGTTTACGTGCAGTCAGCATTCGCACTGAGTGGGCGAGACTCGTTGACTAGATGTATGGTAGCGAGAAACACGCACTCTCTGGCAGCTAAAATCATTCGCGCCTTCCGTTCACGCAAATTCGCTTCTCGCTTTTCCGCACTATCCTCCCAAACGGTTTTTCCACATGCTTCCTCCGGTGTGGCTGACGATATTCCGGAAGATACAGCGACGCGTTCCTGTAGGTTATAGCGACTTATGAGAGACTCAGCCCTAGACTTGGCATGGCTGGTCGTAGCATCCACATTGGCTGCGTTTGGCTGATTCGCCGCCGGAACTTGGTCGACAGCACGTGGATAGATGGTGTAGTATGCTGGTGGTGGCTATGTCAAGAGTGTCAGCGAAGAATATGTGCGTGAGTGAATCGCACTGACAGCGGGGAGGAACCCGCGCTCCAGGATTGTGTTGGTGGTCTGCTGAACATTTCCTGTTCGCAACAGGTCATAACGTATGTTGTCGCTACAGCGCTCATATACGGAAGTATTCGGCTAGAAGGTTCAATGGTGCTCACCTAGGAATGTCCGGAAACATATTGTGCACAGTCTCCACCTTGTTACAAGTCAGTCAATACGTACCTTGGATTTCGATATACACACCATCTCTATAGTCACGTTTCTTGGCTTGAAGCCCAAAACAGACGAAGGGGATGGTCCTGATGATTCATCTTTACCTGGCGCAATCGTTTAATGGAGAGAAATGAGAGGATCAAGTGCTGCCTGTTCGCAGCGAGATGAAACAGCCACATACCAGAAGTCGCCCAGCGAACAATGAAGACGATAACTGCGACTGCAACAATCACATTGACTACTTCTCCCATTCTTCGAGTATCAGAATAGTTAGCACTGTGTCCGTCAGTGTTGCAGGGTCTTGACCGAAGTGATCGTCGAACTTGAAGTCAGAGGGGAGCGGTAAACACCGCGAATGTAAGTAAGTACCAGACCTATTCCACTGCACTCTGTAGTCGTTAACATTGATTAAGATTTATGAATTTGACACCAGCATACACACATTACTATATGCTACATAAGAGCTCTAGTGATATAACAATTAAATAATTAAGATATAAGTAGCTATCTTTAATTTGGGAAGGACTTGACCTTACTTCCGTCGCTCATTCCGAGCTCACTCTCACTGCTTCCTACCACTGCTAGCCTGTAGCTGGTTATTACTCCGTGCAAGTCATCATAATCAACGCTCGTTTTTAACCAGTATTGTATATGTAAACACTGCCTACAGAGACCATCATGGACGTCGACGCTCTTTCTCCGTCGCAAAAGGACGCTTTGGGCCAGCTGCAGGCTCTCATGAATGGTGGCGATGCCGACGTCGCCATTGGTGTGCTGGACAGTGTGAATTGGGATGTCCAGGTATGTTAAAATTTTTAGAAATTGTTCTTGGGTGCAAACCCTCTTGGCAGACAGTCTGTGTCGTCTCATGCATGCGTGCATGCAGCATGGTCTTGACACTACATGTTCGCCCATAGAGCTATGCATCATGGGATCTGTATTGACTGTCCTTGAGGCCTTTCGGTTACATATATGTTGTTGACAGTGGGCCATGCCTGTCCGAATGTCCCGTCCAATGTGACAGGCTCATTGATGTAATATTACTCGTAACCTTGTTCAGTCGATGCTATGCGTTCTGGATCACACTTGCCACTATCGTTCCTATTCAACTGCTGATGATACATATCTTTCTTACAATGTTTCGGTTGGCACAAGAGACGCTGATTTCTCCTCCTACAGCGAGCGGCAGAGATGATTTTTGATAATGGCGTTCCACCACCTCTCAGTCGCCCCGGTTCGAGGACGAACATTGAACATTTTGAAGTTGACGATTCCGAACAAGGCCTACTGATTCCTACGTCATCTGGGCGAGAATTCCGACCAGTGGTACGATTCAATGCTTCAATCCCGTTCACAAAACTGATAGTATGGTATTGAAGCGGACACCATCTTCGGGGCTAACAGTTCGGCCTGTTCGAGCGCTCATAGCAGTTATCACCTTACCTTTGCGTCTGATTACTTCAATCCTTCGGTTCCTCTTCCGGATCTTGCGCGTACCATTCCCGCAATTTGTACCATTCACTTGGTCTAGTCTATCCTACCGCTCTCATGGCTTAGGGAATAGACACGATTCAAGACTGATGGACCCCAGGAGTGTTGCAGAGCGGTGGGTGCGTGCTCTCGAAGAGGAGACGGGTGCCGTTTGCATTAGTCGCAGTGGAGCTCGTAACAACCTGGACTCTTCCGTAAATGATCACGGCGTTTCTTCCGGCACAGATGCAGCTGGGCCATCTACTCTTACAGCTAGGATGGGACCGAATGATTCTACTGTAGAAGATGTGGAACTGAAATCGCTTCCCGACTTCTTCTTGGGCAGCTACGAGAACTTCGTCCGTACATGCGAGAAGTCCGCTAAGATTGGCTGCGTAATTCTCGTCAGTGAAGAACACGATGATGTTCCGGAGTTCAAGAGGTATGTTTGGGTAAGTTACGCCGTCCTTCATGCCGTAACGTCACAATTTGCAGGAGCACCTTGACGGATCCCACTCTCCTAAAGTTAGTCCAAGAGAACGATATTATTGTCTGGGGTGGCGATATCAGAGACAAGGACCCGTGGAGTGGTGCGTTCCATTTCTCTGATTGGTTGTTCTTGTGCTCATTCTTGTGATACCAGCTTCGCAGAAATTGCAGGCCACCACTTATCCCTTCGTCGCATTCATCGCTCTCCAGGCTCGCAGGACTACTGGCCCCGGGACCGCGTCCGCTCCGACTTTGACCATTCTCTCTCGTCACCAGGGTCCGTGCATCCCTTCCACGTCTGCTCCCACCGCTGCGCAGACGCTCGCGACGCATCTCACGGACCACCTCCTCCCCCGCGTCACTCCGTTCCTCGCCCGCATCAAAGCACAGGCGGCGGAACGCGAGCGAGAGCGGGCATTGCGTGCAGAGCAAGATCGTGCGTTCGAGGAGAGCCGCCAACGCGACAAGGAGCGCGTCGAACGGCGTTTAGCAGAGGACAAGAGGGCCGAAGACGAGAGAAGGCTTCGCGCCGAGGCGGAGGAACAGAGGCGGGCGTGGCATGCCCGCAGGATGGACTGGCGGAGGTACGAGCGGAGGGCCCTGGTGACCCGAGAGCCGCGGCCGGGTGAGTCAGGGCGGGGAAAGACGATGCGAGTGGGCTTGCGGCTGCCGGACGGGCGCCGTCTGGTGAGGTTCTTCGGGGAGAGCGACTCTATGACGGCCCTGCATGCCTATGTCGACTCGCACTTTATTCCCGCGGAGCTCGCGCCGGACAGTGATCCGCATGCCCCCCCGGGGGGTGCGACGCCCGGGGAGATAGGCCTCGTGGAGGAGGTGCAGTCTTCGGGACGGTCGGAGACGCAGTGGTGGGGCTTCCAGCTGGTGCTTGCGTATCCGAGGAAGGAGCTTGCCTGGGAGCCGTCGAGGCGGCTGGGTGATGTTGATGTGCTTAAGAGTGGCGGGCAGCTGGTTGTGGAGATGGTCGGTGACATGGGCAGCGGCGACGGCAAGGGCAAGGAGAAGGCGGCAGCGGCCGAGAACAGCGATGACGGCTACGAGACGGAGGATTAGGTATGTTGGCTGAGAGCTTTATTCATCGTGATACGCTTGCTTCTTGCTTTGAGCTTAGACTAGTATACTAAGTCAAGTTATTATCCTAGTTTTGGTTGATTATTAATGCATATCCTGGATGTGTGAAATACGGAGAACGGATGGTCTCGAATGAGATGAACATTTTGCTCAAGTCTTGTATTGTAAACCATGGTCATTGTAGAGGCTTACTAGTGCTAATACAAGGCTTCAGCAGCAAATATTCGGCGCGGGGATTTACACATGGAGCAACGTGGATGGCATTTAGTCACCACATGCTCATTGGGGAGGAGCCCTGGCATATGCATTTGCAGTGCGACCGTTGAGCAACAAACCGAGTATAAATTGAGCATCAAGAAACAACACTTGCGGACGATGTAGATGCACAAGACGACAATGCGAGGAAGACCGTTGAACACTCAATCCAATCAACCAGCGAAGACCAGAG
>NW_012133321.1:0-48169 GCF_000313525.1 Fibroporia radiculosa | reverse complement strand
CCCCCCCCCGCTCGATCATCTTCAATACGAAGCAAATGGGGCCGTCGATATGTCAATGTTCAAGCGGCAAAATCTCGAGAACGCCGGCGCGCGACAGGTCAGCAGCCTGCGGCGCACATTGGGCGGTATCGAGGACAACGAGGCGGATTCTGCAGCGAGTACTGTTCGCATGCGCACGACAGCCGGACGTCACGTCGAGGTGCCAGTCGCTGAAAGGCTGGCGCACTGGGCTGCGCGGTCCGCTGGCACAGCCCCGAGCCGTCCATCTTCGCCGCGCGTCCAGGCTGAGGGCACCGTGCCGCTATGCGTCCGCCGACGGGGTCCCGGCTACGACCAGTCCGCTACGAAAGGGCGAACACTGACGGTGCTGAGGTGCAGCACCGTGATGCGCCCCGTGTCAAGTCGCGACCGGTTGGATGTGTGCACCTCACAGGTAAGCAATCCATCAATCATGTAGGTCCTGCACGCTGTCGCCATGTAGAGATACAGTGCTTGCAAACATGTCCGCACGCCTGTCGAACAAGCACACACACACACGCCCGTCATATTCGACACCTACCGTTGCCGCACGCCCAACCACTCATCACCGTAGGCAGACCGATGAAGGCACTGGCAACGCTGGGGTGGCAGCCGTCGCCGCAGCGGTATGGGTCATTGGAACGAGAATCCTGTGGTGACGCCAACTGGCAGGCTTGCCCCATCGCTGCGAAGCTCTTCGGGTGGACCCACCCTTCAAGTGACTACGATGCACGGAAGTGGGGACCCAAATGCGTACCGGCGCCGGTAGTGCGCGCCACTGTGCAGCGTCTGCCGGCCAGCGTGCACAGAGGATCGCGCAGAGAAGCGGCGTGGGCACACAACGTGTGCAGGGGAAGAAGGTGGACCGTGGACGACGCAGATTCGACATGATGTGGCGAGCGCGCCAGCCGTGTGCCGTGTGCTGCCCGTGCGCTCGGCGCTGGACTAGCGTTGGATATCCGCCTCGCGCTTGTATCAAAGTACCGGCGGGCTGAATAGGCGGAGAGCACAATGTGACCGCGTCCGATAGAATGGCGCAGTAGGATCGCGTCTCATGGAATCCAGATGCGTTTGAGCAGTGTGAACAACAGAACGCAGCCCCTCGCGCACCCGACATTCGATGGACATCCCACCTCGAACCCCACCTCGAGACCGGGCTGCCGTCGAACCGCGACAGAGCGGGCGCCGAGCCGTGTCGCCCCCCACCCCGAGGAACGGACGTGGGCCACCGTCGTCATTGTCATATTTTGGCACCTGCGAACTGAGCCGTGCGCTTGCACAAACGAAGACACCGGCGAAATATGTGAGCCTGGATACCGCAGAACGCGGGAAGCTTCAGGGTCTGGGGCACGGGTGGACCATTGCAGTGGCTTCGCGAGGTCGTGGTGCGGTGTGCGCGCGACCGGGCGTCTAGCAGGAGACTACGGCGCGGAAGCGAAGACTTCGTGTGGTTAAAATTTCGAGGGGCGGCATGCTGGCGTGGCTGCGACGACTCGCGCAAGGAGGATAGCGGAGCATTGGAGGCGAGTGGGCTCGGCGGGCGCGCCAGATCCAACTCTTTGCCGCGCCCACCGCAGGCGGGAGCGCGGTCATGCGTTCCCAGCACGCAATAGGTTTGGAATTGCGGACAGGATGCCGCACGGCGTTGCAACCGCAGACTTTCGCCCGGGGACCTTGGCGGCCTGTACTCGTGCGCACCTCGGATCGAGGCATGCAGGTGTCCACGGCGCAGGGAGTTTTTCGAGCCTAGACGCATCCCGAAGGCACGGGCTAGGACGTGAGGGAACACCGCGCGCGTCGTGAGCTAGACGAATAGGGCATGCCAGCTTGGCGCGATGCGGTCAAAGCTTATATTAGCGAGACCAAAATGGCGGGGGCGGCACCGGGATCCGCGGAGACTGTGCGCTGCGCCCCGCCAGAAATACAGTGAGTAGCCTGCATAATGACCGGGCCGCGGCCAAATGTCGCGAGAAGCGGCGGGGGGCGATAGGGTGCGCACGGCACGGAGGAAGTGCGGGCGGGGGCTGTAATAGCGTTTAGACCGGCGCGGCAGGAGGGAGACCGGTGGGTCCTGTGAGTAGGTGGCTATGTGATTACCGGCGACGCGTGGGCGTGGAAGGAGCCAACGCGCCGCAGCGCTGATGTGAGAGCGAGGAGTGGAGGCCGCCGGGGATAGGGAGAAGAGATCGAGGGTACGCACGGGATAATGGCCGGGCGTACCTCGTGGAAAAGGGATGACGCGGGTCGGGTCGGGCAGCCAGGGCGTTGTGGGCATTGCGCTTCGGGGTGGGTGCGGTTGCGCGGACACGCTCGGGAGCGTGTGACTGGGTTCGGGGTGTGGAACTGGTCTCAGGGTGCGGTGATGCTCGGCGGAAGCGAAGGTCGGAGAATTGGAGATGGAGAGAGGGAAGGCGAGAAGGCCGCGCGTGGGATGCCATGACCGCAGCCAGGGTCATAGTGCCTCTTCAAGCGCAGAAGGGAGCAGCCTGGTGCGTTGTATCTATAGTGAAGCGTGGATAATGATGAATACACGTACCGGGTGACCACAGAGGGAGATCAAGCAAATGCTTGGCTATGATACCTAACCGTGTGGCCGCACTAGTCCACGTATGTCTCTGCGTACATGGGCCCATTTCGGGATGAGGGCTAGAACGGAAGCGAGGACGAATCACAAGAGAATGAATGCAAATGGACAAAGGTTGAATCTCCGGAGTAATTGACTTCGGCCATAGTTGGGACAATGATGTTGGGAAGTACTGCGATATGCCGGATATCAGTCACACGTCACAGCACGCTCAGCCAAAATGAACGATTGGCTTTACACGCACCCCATATCACATTGTCAAAGTCATCCAGGAGATCACAATGTAAAGAGAGTTGTCTTCGCGAACGTGACTTGACATCTTGTGTAGGAAGACTCAGTATGCCCATCACCACCACCAAAATGAGTGAAACAATATCTGTAAAGGTGGCACTTGTCAATCTATTATGATCCTAGTGCGAGTTTGTCCTCGTAGAAAGGCACATATATGCAGACTATGGTCTCTGGTGAACCCCAACTCACTCAAACCTGAGCTTATCTTCCTAGATAATGCACCATGCTAGATTATCTGATGATTGTATGGTATTATAATCTTGTTTGCACTTTGCTGACGATGGAGTATGATAATGGTCTGAGAGTCGGTTATGGATGGTGTGACTGTCACTTATCGTTTCTTACCGATTTAGAGCCTGTTGTACCACTTTGACTGAAAGTTCAAGCCTCAGAATTATGACACAAATTTGGGTACGTACTTAAAGCAGTGGTTCACCAGATTGTGCAACTGTGACAAACTCTCACGAACATACGTGTAGGCACTGTGACACCTGCCCGTTATGGGTTCACTCGTGTCATCCGACATGTCTTTGTGCAATGTGATAAACACTCCCCTGGCCTCGTGCTCATCGGAGAGAGGATATGTTTACTACAGACATGTCGAAGTCGAAGATACCAGCGTTCAGTTTGAATTTGATCAAGTCCGAGGGGTCGATGCGTGACTAAACGGGATCAACATATTACAGCAATTTTGGGGTCACTGGACTGGCAGTAGGAGACTGGAGACCGGATTCTGATGGGAGATAGGGCGTATTTACAGTAAGCGGATGCGGCGAAAAGAAGAAAGGCACACGTACTACTCACGCATGACTGCGAGATGTCGCCGATAATGGGTGTCATGATCCATACATATGTGCAGCGGCCTGCGCGTCGGCCGCTTGGCAGAACTTGGGGACAAACTCCGAGTGCAAAGATGGATAAGTCGCCGGTGCTTACCCGGCGGTGTACTTCCAGGAAAGCCTCAGACGGTACCGGAAAGTCTGCTTCGGGTGGTGCACCCTCGTCAGGCTCTGTATTCAGTACAAAGCCCCGCCGCGCCAAGTCGTTGCACCGCAAGCGAGCATCAGAGTGATGCGAGTCCGGATAACCTGCTGTTGGAGCACCTGTACTGAAGCATTTCGGTGCTGCTCCAAGTTGGTGTGCGCGAATCGTTCATTAATGGTGTCCGATTCTGCAGCCAGCTCGCTACCGGAATCCGGGCGACCGCCACTGTGCGCCGCCGGAGGCACCGACAGCGCCATCAAAACAACGGCCGGATTGCCAAAAGCGGCAAGCGACGCCGGGGTGGGCCGGGCGAGCGAGTGTCGCGGAAGGATGGTTGACTTTTGCTCCTGGCCTCCATCGTCCCAATGGCGTCCGCCGAGCTAAGCTGCGCGAGTTTCTGCGTCTGTCGCCATTGAACATCAAATCTTATTACCTACCAAGCGCGGTTCTTCTTCACATTGACAGATTGACAAGGCAGATTTCTGGTTTAGTCGCTTCACTCTCGTGAGTATATGTGAGACTCCAGACTCGTGCGAAGGCGTCCGCAGAGACACTTGCACGCCCGCAGGGCTTTGCCCAGACAGAAACAATGCCATGGTGCAGCCAACATAGGTAAGCACCCGGACGGACGATGTTCATTGCAGGTGAGGACAAACCGACGGGGCGGTCAACGACGCTGACTTTGCGGCTGTCGTGGAGATCCTCAGCTCGCATCTGGACGTGTCTGTCCCAGGCCGGGTCCTGCGGGGCGGTCATCCAAAAGAAGGTCAGACTTCCATCCGAGATTCTTTCCCCTTTCCGCGGATAACATATAACTCCCGCCCCTGATCCTTCTCCGTCCTTCTCCCATCCTCCTCTCTCTCCTCCCTCGTCTGCCTCCCCCGCTACCCTTTGCCTTTCCTTACCCCCGAAAGCCTACAGTGTGGACACCACCAATGCCCTCACCACTCCACTCCGTTCTCGACCCCACAGCTGCGGGTGCGCTCTGCAAGCTTGCTCTTCTGCTCGTCACAGGCGTATCTGTCCACGTCTCCCTCTCACCACCAAATCCACCACCACCCCCAAAGCACCTCGTCGCACAGCGTACCCTCTTCGAGCGGTGTGTTCGTTGGGTAACCTTTTGCTCCAAGGTCCGTCCGCCCTCTCTTCCACCCTGACATCCCTGATTCCTATTCTCTAGATGATGGTCTGGGTTGAAATTGTCCTTGATATGCTCGCTACGACCGTCCTCTGCTTCCCCTCATTCCCACTCGCATCGCTCATCTCCTCTATTCTCCTCCCCGCCTACATCTCGCCCTCACACGCCCACTCGCTGCTCACACCCAGCCCGCTTCTCGCTCTCGGCGCGCTCTCAACCTTTCTTGGCTCCATCCTCCGTGTCGCCTGCTTCCGAGCGCTCGGTCCATTCTTCACCTTTGAGCTCGCGATCGCCCCCACACACGCTCTCGTGACGACAGGCCCGTATGCCCGCGTGCGGCACCCAAGCTACGCAGGTATATACCTTACCCTTATCGGCGGGACCGCGGTCGGGCTCGCCCGCGGTGCATGGCTCCGTGAGTGTGCGCTCGGCCTCGGAGCGGGCGTGGGGTCATGTGCCGCGGCGCTCCTCGCACAGGCTGGGACGCTGTCCAACCCATCGGGGCAGCTGGCGGCGTCGATCCCGCCTGGAATAGTTACAGGGTGCCGGAGTGCGCTGACGGTGGGAATGTTGCCGCGCATGGCCCTCGCGTGGCTGGTCCTCGGATTCTGGTCCGCAAAGGTCGTGTACGCGCTGCGGAGCACACATCGGCGGCTTGCTGCGGAGGACGTCGCGCTACACCGCGCGTTTGGGCAGGAGTGGGAGGACTACGCAGAGCGTGTGCCGTGGAAGCTGGTCCCCGGGATCTTCTGAAGAGTGCGGTGTTATAGAAGATGACGGGCGGGCGGAGGTATGCCGACGACGCGATACATCTCAAAATCGACTCTATCCACGTAGGCCAGCACCCCCACCCCTCACTGCTGATTTAATTCGCAATTTCCCGCCTGGCCCGCCTCCTTGGAGAGCGCGTAGTTCTCTGGCCTAGATGCTGCCAGTGGCTCCGGCGAGAAGTCTAATGAACCCATGTATGGTCGATACCCGATACCCCGACCCATGCCAGATGTACCTCGAACGATCTCGACGACTGTATTCCTTGGTTGCTTAGCCACGCTGACATGAATATTCGACTATGTATGACTTGTGATGTGCTGATTCGAAGATGGCTACAACACGAGTGCCAGGTTTGCTGGAAGCGAAGAGCGTGCGTGCCCCGGCTGCGCCCATCGAGTCATCCGTTATGGCGTATGCCTTGCTACCCCCCTGTGTGGCTTCCTTTCTTGGATTCTCCTGCCGATCTGCTGGCAAATCTGTTCGGATTCATATATCATTTTGAACTTGATGCGGATGGAGATTCGTCGGGGGCGCGGTGTGCTCCCTGACCACATGGTACGGTGCAGAATACGGAATACTGAATGAACGACGTGTTTGACGGCGAGCAGGGACGTAACACAATCGATGGCCATGGGTTATGAGTCATCACCCTGATGCAAAACTCAGCTGGCAGAAAAGTGGAATGATGTTGATTTTGATTTTGGGGTTGATTGACAATTTGGAGTCGTGATGCAGTGGCGCGTGGCGCGCGTCGCGTCGCGGTCACGTGTGTTCTAGTGTGCGAGAATGAATATACATATGTATACTCAAACAGGTATTTTACAAAGTAAGGTCACGTACAGATATAGATAGATACGCTCAGATATGCTTGGGACATGGACTGATCTTAGATAATAGGTATATTATCTGAGCATATCTACTCATGCCCATAATCGTCAATTGCCACCAGCATAGATAATCGTTCTCGCATTTTGGCGATGGCCCATTCCGAGTTATTCAAGTTGCAATGAAAATCAAGTTTTTCAAGCTCCCAGTTGAAAATGACATAAATTGAATTGAGAAACTGGGTCACTTGATGAATTGCATTGAAAATGCATCATGGAAGAAAGCTGAATATGTAAATCATGCCAATTTAGTCTATCTCATTTTGTCTCATTGAATGACACAGTTTCTTGTTCTAACACTGAGAGCTTGAAGCCCAGTCAAAAGTCCGTCGTGGCGGGTCGTTTCTTTTCGCGTTATAAGAAAGGGTACGTGACCGTGTCAGCGTGTTTACTAGCGGCGGAATGCTCACCGCTGTAGCCTATTGTGTACTTGCAGTGATATGCAAACATTTTAAAGGATTGCCGCATATGAGACACGCTTCGAATGATCAAAAACTATATCCGCGGATATGTCACGACGCGTTTTTCACTGGTCTTCAAGCTTTAAGCATGAGACTGCTACTACTAGTATATCAGCAAGATGCACAAAAGAAGGTAATACCTACGATCATCAGATAATCCGACATGGTGCGTCACCTAAGCAGATAAGCTCAGGTTTGGGTCGAGTTGGGGTTTATTGGAGACCACAGTATGCATATCGATGCCTTTCTATTCAGATATACTCACACCAGGGTTATAATATGTTGACAAGTGCCACCTTACAGATATCGTTTCGCGTGTTTTGGTGATCGGCGATTTCGAACGAACCTTAGCCAGTTCTCCAATGGCACTCGGAAGGGTATGCATACGCTCTTATGCGGTGCGCGTTGTTCCCTCCATCGTCGTGCTTCAAAGCTTTGCGCCGCTCGATTCAGACGCAAAGTGATGGTCCCCCGCGTGCCGCGAGGCTGGCACGCTGGAAGGAGCCGCATTGTGCAGCGCTTGCGCGTCCGGGTTTTCTGAACACGTCGACGCGCAAGCCGGCTGATCATGCACGGTGCTGGACGGGTGGCGACGGGCGAGGAGGGTGCGGTCGAGTGAGCGACAATTTCACATAGCGCGCATCCCCTATGCGGCGAGTCGGCACCTCACATGTATACCGTCGCAATGTACACTGACGACACATGCTGTGTAACCTTGCAGACACGAGGCCAGATATTGGCGTGTCCACGCGTGTCTTTGGTTTGTATGTCACTGTCAGCGGGTACTAGAGCACGTCCGAGTGTCGACTCCTCGGATGGAATGCATACTCCCAGTGGTCGCTCTGACGATGCCAACTACGATGGTGACGACCACGCTGATCTATATAGACTTGGGGAGATATTTGGTACGGTAGATTAATTGCGTTGGATCGCCCAAAGTGTTGCTATAACTCAGAAGGCCTGGCACGATGTGCGAACGACGCGGGCCTTGTCCCGTTCTCTGGACACCTTCTATCTCAGTCTGTCCCGTCGACGGCATCCTCAGGTCGCTGCCGGCACATTGATTAATTGTCGCTGCCTCGCGCCTGTTGACTTAGCACTTGCGCTATGTAATTATATGCGAATGAATCCTAATATTGATATCTTCTTACGGTGTATGTCTTTCAGATGCCACGCTGGAGATTTGTACAGGGACCACTTATCAGGCAAGAGGCTTCGAATGACCTCGAGGCTCGAGCTTAATCATGATCGTCTTCTGTCATGCCGTGATAGGCTATCTATATGCGCCTCGCCTTGACCAATCTCGACGATGACCGCGCCGAGTGGAGGAACTCAGTATAACCTGGCTAGGTAGGGAGTGATTGGTACGTATATAATAGTTGCCATTACGGCTTGCTAATTGCCAGCACGCATGGACTGGTGTAAACCACTGAGCTTACCTTACAGAATCCGCGTATGCATACAAATCGTTGCAGCCTATGGCTTGCGCACGAACCCCAAGCTCTCAGACCTGAGGCACATCGCAGAGTACGCGAATACACGAATATATCATAGACGGCGACAACAATCCAGAGTACCGACAAAAAGTTACTGTCTATTCTCGGGCATCCTGGCCAGCTGGCTTTTGCTGCGCATCCGCGGGCGGACCCTTGTGTACCACTCCCAGGCTGCGCGGACAATCTCTCCGTCAGCATCATACGGCGTAGGAATCTCTGAGTAGCCTGGCCGTGCAGTAGGGTGACGGACGTATATAGCAGAGCAGGTAGAGAACGAAGGCTCGATGTACGCCGGAATGAAGATGAAGGGCGAGGCGTACGACGGCAGGTGGAAGGGCGTCAAGTTAGAGCCAGACCCTTTTTTCCATTTTGAAGATGACGGTGGAGACGATTTAGATGACGAGCGCTTGGGTACTGCATCGGATTCCGATGCTGCTGTCGTTGAACCAGCTTCCGCCTCCTGTAAATCTTCCAAGTCTACCTCAGAAGCTGCGGGAGCTGAAGGTGCATCTTCTTGTGCCCCCTCTTCAGAGACAGCGTCGGCGTCAGTAACATTTTGTGCCGCATCGGGCTGCAAGAAGCGGATTGCCTCAGGGTTCACCGAGATCATGTCGCCTGGAGCTAGTCTGGTATTAGGATTCGTGTGCTACCGAAGCATTCGCCTGTTAGTGATCGTCATGTTGTGAAGTACACAAACGTACCTTCTTCCCGTTCAACATGATGTCTCCGTGCACCACAAGCCTTCGTGCCTCGTATACACTGTGCGCGAAACACGAGCGGAACACGATGACGTCTATCCGCCTCTCCACCTCTCTGAACATCAAACTGCCCACAGGCGCCAGCCCCTTCGTTCGTTCGTCCTCCAGTCGTTTCGCCTCTTTCTCGGCAGCTTGTTCCCTCTTTGCCCATTTATTGAGCGACGCAGCGTCGGCAGCACTACCGATCGCCTGCGAACGCACGTCTGGCAACGTTGAAGGCAGGTACCAACGCTTGAAAATCTTCTCGTTGATGTAATCCCCATGATACGCGCGAAGGAGTGCTTTGGCGGCCCAACGCTGTTGAAACAAGCTTTTGGGTGTCTGTGTGAAGACTGTGTCTTCGACCTTTCCTCCCAGTTGACGTCGCCACAGGTTATACAGGTTGCGCGGGTGCCAGCTCTGCACATAGTTAGCTCGCTCGTCAATGTGTGGTGAACGCGTCCTCACCATGCGAGGCATCGCCCTCCGCAAGCTGTAGACGTTTGCATCTCGCATTCTTCTGGATTGCGAGTGAGAACGTCACGGCCCACAGGTTGCAAGTAGTTTGGTCGTACAGACGAAGCGTCAAGTGCCAAGTCAATTCACGAGTATTTGGGATAACGTATTGTGAACTTATCTTTGCCTTATATAGTATATTGATTGCACGGGTTTAAATGGTATGGACACAAATCCACCTTTTAATGGCTGTGAGCTTTCACTGTAGCTTACGTATTCTGGCATGAATTACTCAAATACGATTTGGAGAGCATCACGTGTATCCATAATCAGACGCTCACGGGCGCTTACGTTTCGCGCGCGTTCTCTGGTCGCGACTGAGCGGCGGTCTGGATTCTGAAATAGTGGTCGAACTAGGCTACAGTCTTCGCCATCTACCTTTCAAATAGGGCAACGTTCTTTCATTATTCTTGAAGCGGCTCGGTTGCAGACATGGACCCATATACACCTCGCTCTCGGATCGGGGGACGTAAGAAGAATATAACGTTGTCTGCTAAAGAATACACCAAAGTTTGTGGAGCGGGATGCTTCACAGTTCACATTAATTAACTCCCACTCCCGGTTAAGGTTACAGGAACGATCGCATCTGTACGAAGAACTCGTCAGTACATGGAGGATGAAACTGCGGAAGGGCCTCCGGTGCGTATGCCTTCGTCGCGTGATACCTCAAGTCGAGGTGAGCATACTCTCCGCGATTGTGCTTAGATCACATTTATGAAGAAACTCGTACCAGGACGCGACGAGCCCTCATTTATCGCTGAAACTTCATTCGTGCGAGCACCGTTGAATTCCCGCGTTGTATCCAGTTCTGGGGTACCAAAAAGCAATTCAAAAGGAAAGGGAAAGGCGAAGGACACCTTAGATGGGGTTCCTGTTGATATACAGGAGGCATTACTCTTAGAGGACCTCTTATTTGTTCTGATGGTGCGAAACGTCTCGACAAAGCTATGGCCTAGTTGTGATAAGGGTGTTGAAGTCAGAATTGACTTAAATTCATAGGGAATCGAAGGGACATATATAACCTACCATCCCAATTACTCACCTGAAGACGATGATCCTTTACAAGGCGTACGCTTTAGTGTATCACCCTTATTAGGTGCGCCCAAGGCTCCTGCATTCATGTAGAGAAATAATCAACTGTTTTTATAGATCCATCGCTTCGTGATCTAGTTGAGAGGATTCTTCCGCTCGCGACATACTACACCGCTATCACTTCGTTCATAGAGCTACGAAGTCACGTTGATTTTGGGCTCGTGAATCATGCATTGTGCGCTGCGATGCGCGACATGTTGAAGGTACATCCATTCACCCTTCTGGCTATCTCCGGAGCCATTCACATACACCTAGGACTACCAAACGTTATTGGCACAACTAGAACATGCATTTAGCACGTCTCCACAATTCACGTTGCAAAAGCTCTGGTTTTATGTGCATCCTACATTGCACACGCTGTCACTACTCTATCTGCTTACCACAGAACTCGCGACTGCTGACGATCCTTCCACCGCATTGTCTGACTCTGATTCGGCAAGCGCGTCTGATTCTGAAGAGGACGCGCGGAATGAAGCACTGGGTCTAGGTGGCACCAAGCTGAAAGCAGTCCTATCCGAAATCAACAAAGGATCTCGACTTGGTGCTGACGCCGGTACCAGCGGGATTGCTGTTAAGGGCGGGGAAGTTCTGGCAATCATGTACGAGCGAATGCAAAACATGTCCGGTGATCCCGCTGCCCGCACCTTATATGGCGCGCTCCTACATTCGTCTGGAAGACCATACATCGAGATGGTACAGGCTTGGATTCGTACCGGTCATCTGGTGGATCCTTATGAGGAGCTGTGTGTGAAGGAGAGCAAGTTTATCGATCGGGGCACACTGGAGATGGACTATACAGATGAATATTGGGAACGACGTTATACGGTAATGTTGCGGTTTTTATACTGTATATGTGCTATGTTGATGCATGAAATCGCAGCTTAGAGATGGATCGACAATGAACGGTTCGTCCAAGCGTCATCAGGCCGGAGTTCCCCCACCCCGGACCGTTGGAGGTCGATTACCTGGAGGTGCTTGTGTCCCGCCTGCCCTGGAGCGTTGGAAATTGAAGATACTGTTAGCGGGAAAGTATCTCAATGTTATCCGAGAATGTGGTATTGAAATTGGACGAGACCCCAGCCATGCAGATGATGAAGATCTGTCTATGGATGACGAGAAGTAATTCTGATTCATTGATGATTACTAGATGTTATTAACAACCATCATGCTTACAGACTGTATAAATCCATAGATGACGCATACTCACATGCAAATCGCACGCTTCTGCAGCTACTCTTGCAAGACCAACAACTGATGCCCCGATTGCGGTCTCTGAAGCGGTTTTTCTTCCTCTCACAGTCGTCCTTCCTCACACATCTTCTTGACCTTTCACACACGGAGCTTCGCAAATCAGCGAAGTCCGCCTCGCTTGTGAAGCTTCAGAGCTTGCTGGACCTCGCGCTCAACACTGATACGCAAGGCGAGGACGCCATGTTTCGCGAAGATCTGCGTGTAATCATGGCGGGAAGTGGGCTATATGAGTGGCTGCTCAAGGTCGTCAGCGTGAATGGTATAATTGCCGGTGAAGATGGCGAAGGCGCAGATGCCTACGAGGAACAGAAGAAAGAAAAGGAGAAAGACGACAAGAAACAAATTCTGGGTACGTATGTGTATTGCCTTTGGAGATGACGCTGATAGATCTCGCTATGGTTCATGCAAGCAGCCATTGACGCGCTAACGTTAGACTACACGGTGAAGTTCCCGTTGTCACTAGTAATTTCACGCAAGACAATTCTACGCTACCAGCTCATCTTCCGTTTTCTATTGCATCTCAAACACGTCGAACAGTCGCTCTCCTCCATGTGGATAGAACATAAGACATCCCCCTGGCGACGTGCTACTCGTCCGGCCGACACTGTCCCGCAGTCGCTGGCTGATGACTGGCATACCGACTTTGAAAACTGGCGCAAGCGTGTTTTCTTACTCCGAGCACGAATGCTTTCATTCGTGCAACAAATTTTGGCTTTCGCAACGTTTGAAGTACTCGAGCCTAACTGGCGCAAGCTCGAAGGAAGACTCGAGGCTGGGAAAGTTGAAACCGTCGATCAGCTTCTGAGAGACCATGTCGATTTCTTGGACACGTGTTTGAAAGAGTGTATGCTGACTAGTTCAAAGTTACTCCGCGTCAGTACTCTCTGAAGTCCAGTGATACAGTTAATCTGACTTCATTATAGGCGTATTCACGCCTGATCGTCACTTGTTCAACCTTTGCTCTGTATACGGCATCCTTCACAAAATCTGCCAACCAGGCACTGGCAGCTGCGGACATGCCCGAAGGTGACCAGGCGATGGCCAAGCGATGGGATTTTCTCAGCAAGTTTGAAACAAACTTCAATCATTGGTGCGTAAACCTCGATTCTCTTCTCTTTTAAAAACAACATTTTCATGGTTCGTGTTCATTAGGTTCAAGGTACGGATGCGCGGAATTCTGCTCATTGATCTTGCTCATGCTTGAATTAGGTTCATCTCGACTGTGTGCAATATTATGCCTCGAGTGAGAACGTATCACTGTTACCGTTGGTTGTTCGTTTGAACAGCATTAAAGCAGCTGTATAATCACTGCGATTGTTCCCTGCATCCGGTAAAATACCCGAGAAAAACTAGCTCTCATCATTCATATGATCGTTCGTCGTCATACTTAAATCCCTGTTGCAGTCAGTGTGGCCTATTGCTATCGTGATCTAATGATACGTCAATCTGAGATCTGTTGTAGGTTATCATTATTGTATTCTCGACTGATATTTTGGCCGCTATCCACATATTTACTGGTTGCCGCGGCCCTCTGCAATCGTTCATTGCTCCTTTACTCAGGCGCGTGTGAACGTCAGTCTTTCTTTATCAGAGAGGTTCTCATTTCACTGATTAGTCTTCTATACTATGTAGTCAGTAGCTGAGTGACGCTATCGTAATAGCGTATATTAGCTCAATCTATGGGCTTCGTGTCAGGCGACCCAAGGTTGAGACAATTCTGCTCTCGGGCCCATCGGGATCCGCTTCCGCTTTGAGCTTCTCGTTGCCCACGTTGGAGTAACATTTTCATAAACTTTCGACCGGTACCGTATCATCCATGGCGTCTCAACTCGGCCTGCAGAATGAGACCATACCTCTAACTACACGTGCTGCTGTGACCACAGCGCTCGGTATGCGCACCGAGCTGAGTTCCGACTGGCCGGTGAAGAATCCGTCTGCTCTCGCACCAGGCGAATGTATCGTAAAGATCGAGTATACTGGGTGAGTCCGCGTGCAACTTGGGCATTAGGCTCCCATACGATCAATCTCATCTTCCCTTACATTGTCGACCGATACTATGTGGTGCTATCTGATCCAACATGGCATGGTGCAGGGTATGCCACAGCGACTTGCACCTGATGTTAGGCGACTGGCTAGAGCAGCCGCTGCTCCCTAGTGTCGGCGGACATGAGGGTGTTGGTCGTGTCGTCGCCATTGGTGCGCATACGGCCGATCGTGGCGTAAAAATTGGCGACCGCGTTGGTATCAAACACACTATTGGGACGTGCATGCGATGTGATATGTGTCTCCGAGGATTTGATCAACGTATGTGAACCATTATGCCTAATGTCAATGCTTCAGTGAACTGACGTTGGCTACACTATGCAGATTGTCCCGATCGCGTGGTGTCGGGGAGAGATGTAGATGGAACATTTGCGGAGTACATGGTACGCATACATTCGACAGCGTAAGTTAGACTAGCACACAGTAGACATCCAGGTGGCATTCGTAGATCAGCTCATTCCGATCCCTGCGGCCCTTTCGAGCGTCGCGGCTGCACCCATCTTGTGTGCTGTATGTAACCCTTCTGCTTTCACAGCCCCACATATTATTATAATGAATTCTCTGTAGGGTGTCACTGTCTACGATGCTCTGAAGAAACTGGATGCGCCCACGGGCAGTTGGCTGGTTATCTCAGGCGGGGGCGGGGGACTCGGCCATCTCGGTGCGTCATCCCATCTTTTTATCCTGGGAGACAGCTCTTCGACCAATATATCGTATTCTTCTTAGGCATACAATATGCCATCTCCCGTGGCCTGCGCGTTGCTGCCATTGGTACGTTGTTTCGCTATACAATGATGTTGATTGTTATCCATTTGTCATTATAGACACTGGCGCAGACAAGCGCACACTTTGCCTTTCCCTCGGTGCCGAGGCGTTTATCGACTACGCCGAATCCACGGATGTTCCTGCGGATGTGCGTGCTGCAACTGATCCACTAGGTGTGCATGCGGCGCTCGTGACGACCACCTCTGTACGTGTACCAGTCTCTATATGTCATCTTTTTGGCTCATGCATTCACTTTTCGTTGCTCTGTCTGAACATCCTCTCTACACCTATGCTGCTCATGCCATACCGGTGGTGTGCACTGTATGTACGCGCAGAGTTTGTCGTACGTTCAGGCAGCGAAGTATGTGCGGCGACAGGGCACCATACTTTGTGTTGGCGTCCCTCCCACTCTGACCGACTTTCCCATCGGGCTCGTTGTCGATAGGGTACGCTATAATATTTGTTCTGCACTGAATATGGCTCTTAAGGTCGTTGTCACTACGTCTTGGACTTCGAACTCCACAGGGGATTAAACTCATCGCGTCACAAACTGGGTGCCTTTCGTATTCTATATTACACACTCAGCAAGATATTCATACTTAATTATAGAGGTCGTCTAGCTGTACAGGAAGCACTTGCGCTCGCGGCGCGCGGGAAGGTGCGCGCTCATTATGTCGAGCGGCCTTTTGAAGAGATCAACAGGTGCGCACCAGTATGGTTTACAGCCTGTGAGCTTTAGGCCTGACGAATCTTCTCTGGATGCCATGCACGTCATTGGATAATGCGGTGCTTCTTTTAGTGTCTTGGAGGAGTTGGAGAGTGGCAAGCTTGTGGGGCGTGCAGTACTCAAATTCTGAAGTTTCGGTCTCAATGACAATAATGGCTGTCGAGCATCGAATCCCACCTTCATGAACTAGATCTCTGTCGCTGAGGGGTCTAGGATTCAAGACATTACTATGCGAGAGACCACCATACGTGATCAGGGACAGGGGCACTCCGGATATATAAGTTCAAAATAATGAATCCATCCGAAGATGTCAAGATAGAAACCTAATGTTAAATGTGTGTAGTAAGCGACATCTATCAAATCAAATGAACATATCGTATAAATCTATCGGTGTCGTCACAAAAAATGTCCGCAATCCAACTGCGCTAAAGCGCTCCATATCCAAGCCAGCCACACTACTCACGGCTCACGTCACTACGAATAAAGAGTCAGTCACCACATCCTAGGAATCAAGCAGATGACGCACCGTCCGAATAGCTTGACCTTAATCCAGTCGGTCGCAACTAGAGTGCGGTTTCGCAGGGAGAAGAGAGTGCTGAGGTAGGCGCTTCGCCAAAAGAGGAACTACCAAAAACTAAGTCAGGAATTCGGCGACTACGATCCAAGTTGGGAGACGCACCGTTGCCACACCACCCGTTGCAAGCTGATTGACAAAATCAATGAACATCGACGTATGCATACTCATTCTACTCACATTGCCATTGAAGAAAGGCAAGTCGGCGATAGCCTTATCCGATCCAATGTACCTATACACCCCGTAAATCTGGGCGCATAGCCACAATGACGAAGGAAAACGTACGCTAGGGAGCCCTGATGCGAGTAGTGGAACGGCCGCAGCTTTTCCGTCTTCACAAGCTGGCGCTCGATGCTCGCTATTTCTGGCTTGGTCTCCTCCGTCTGTGGCCCATCCTGCAGCGTCTTGAGTCGCACTTCTAGGTTGTCACGCTTAGCGATCTGCGCGAGAATTCGTGCCAAGTAGGCTCCCTGCTGCGATGCCACCTGCGCCGTCGGTGCATACGACGTCGCTGCGCAGTCTCCGATCGCCCAAATGCTATCCGTCCCCTCCATGCGGAGGTGGGCTGGCAGCGCATAAGAGTCGATCAATGAAGGTCTCCTCGAATATCAAAATGAAGACTTACCGTCGACAGCTACACCCCTCCTGTTGGTTTGTGCCTGGGGCAACCTGGCCATCAGATCCTGGGTCACCTTGCGGAGCTTGTTGCCCTGCCATCCACCCTGGTCAGTGCAGATCCACGTTTGAGAACACGCTACTCACAGCAGCCCAGATAACGAGGCCACACGGTACTTCCACAATTGATTTGTCAGGTCGCTGTAGTACAACGCTCTTCTCCTTGATCTCCTTCACCATCGTCTTCGTGAGGATGTCGATCTTGGCTTCCTTGAATGTCGACTCCGTGTAGTCGATCAGCTGCTTGCTGAACATGGGCAGCACGCTCGGGAGCGCCTCTACCAGCGTGATGCGCACGCTGTTCGCGAGCTCCGGATACCACGAGCGCAGATCCTCCTAGACGGTGATTGAGTGATACAGTTTCAAATCATGCACGGCGAACTCACCTCGAGGAAGTCATGAATCTCACCGCTGCGCGGAAATGAGTCGCTGTAATGACAGACGAAAGATCAATGGCGGACGCACCTAACCTCAACGCCGGTAGGACCACCCCCAACAACGACCTGCAGATACGGTCAATCACAGAAATCTAAGATGAGCGTCGGCATACACACCATGTGGAGCAGACGGTTGACCTCGTCTTGCGACTGGCCAGGGAACGCGGCAGACTCCAGGCCTACAGCAATACAATCAGTGGAAATCCCATACATATGGCAAGTGTCTCACAGTCGAGGAACCGCCGTTGCATCTATGGCAGACGTCGATCAGCGACGGAACTGACTGTGTGAACGAAAAGCTCACTTTCTCAGCATCCTCTAGTTCTTTCATGAAACATGAATGCTCTTTCACACCAGGGATTCCGAACGTCTGTACTTCGGCACCCACGGCGAACACGAGATAGTCGTACTTGATTGACGTCTCCGCGACCTCACCCTGAATCTCAGAGGTGTCTGTATAAACATATGCGCTTTGAATGTAGTCGGTCTGCGATAAATGCTCGGATATACCCACCTGCGAATTTGACAGTCTTCGCGATAGGCTAATGTCGAAATCCAAAATCAGCGTGTCTTCTGGAAGCACTCGCAGCCGAGCATGTAACGTACATCGACTTCCGTCGCGGAGGCCTCAATCACGGAGACTTGTCGCGTCTTATGACGTGTGACATATCGCGTCGCTGAACGAGGCCATTAGCACATGAGTCCGAAAGCCACGGTCACGAATAAGACAGGGTCGATGAGAGCGGCAGCTATCCCAATCTGACTTCGGGTAATGGCAGCACTTGCGGCCATGGCCCAGAGTCAATTGACAGTATGCGTGAACCAGAATCACAGTGCAACGGGCCGGAGAGTATCAACGACTGGCAGATGAGCGCGTACGTCGCCTTATGGGAATAGAGTGACACCGTGCAACTGAGAAGTGGGGGCATCTGGGACAAGAAATAATGACGCACGTTGGATGATGGACCGTGGGTTGAGCGTGCCGACCGCAACACTGGGTAGGAGCGGAGTAAACAGGAAGTAGTTTTTGGGGCTGATGACGATCTAGGAGCGAGTTCTCAGGGACGCAGCGAACAGGGTTAATCCCACGAAAACGTACCACGTTGTAGTCTGTCGTGTCGAGCGATTTCAGCAAGCTTGTCGCACCCCACCCACTGCCGAGAACGACGAGTGTCTTCTTTTCTGGGTCATGAGGCAGCTGTACACCTGGAGTCTTGTCCTTTTGCGCGACGTAGTAGAATGCACCGAGACTCCCAATTGTCACTAGGGTCACTCCACCGACTGTCTGCAAGAAACGCCTCCAGAAGCGAGAATTTGGAGGGGGAGGGGGTGCCTTTCATGGCAAAGTTCATATTGATCAAACAAAAGACCAAGGGATGACATACAAGAGGTGCAGATTCCGTAGAAGCAGTTCTCCTTGTGAGCTGGAGTCTAGTGTGAGGCGTGAAGGCGGCCGGCCGAGACTTGACCAGGCTTTTCCCGACGACGGAGCGAACTGGAACCAGCGATCAACCCGACGGTCTCGGACAGACTGAAGTGAAATAAAAGAACATACCACGAGCCACCTGCATGATTAAGGCTGGGCAAACAGCACAGGAGAGGGTATAACTTATGTATGGGAGAGGAGCAAGATAAAGAGTGGTGGACTCTGGCGAGTCGCTCGCGTCACAACCGCCGCCCCGCCAGACGCCGGGCGTATGCCTGATTTTTTGGCCTGTTCCGACCTCGTCGCGCTCCCCGTTCAATCTCCATTGGCCAGCGTCGAACTCAGGGAAATTTACGGGTCCAATTGTGGCTCAAATGCTATCTCCCTCGACACCTCCGAGTCGCGGAATCGTGCTCTGTTCCGACACGCGAACCCGCGCACGGTCGGTCCCGGGAAACATTCCGTGATGTTCACCGCAGCTCGTCCTTTTTGACAGCTAAATTGGACACCATCGTTCGAGTGGGCTGTCTGTGCGTGTGCATTTGGACTCAGGTGAGCTGATACCCGCCGTGTTCTCGTCATTGGTGTACGCGCAGTGTCAGATATACAGGACATTGTACGTGCAGAGCCGGAACTGCAGCGCTCGAGTCTCGACGAGTCGATCGTGTCCATGAAACGCCACCAGTGTCGTCCCGGACCTCCCGATATCGTCCGCACCCTGATGAGAACCTCGAGGCTCGAAATGTTTACGGTTAGTGCCCAGCAATGTCCAAGTGTCCATTCCAAGGCCACTCGCAACGAAGCTAATAGGACCTAATGTGCAAGAACGGGCCTCAGTTGACGACATACTTTTCATGGAGACAGGACACCCGAGTCAAGTTTATTTAAATAAATTGTTCCACTCGCGGACTAATTTTACTGATCATGGTTGAGTGCTTTCGTTGATCTCGTCCTCGTCTATATATATCGTTGTTTCTAAAATTAGAAGTGAGTCCCTCAGGATTTTCATTTCGACGTTCGAGGTACAATCTATGGACATTTGAGGGGACTACAAATACTTTGGCTGCCATGTTTCTCAGTCTAACTTTGTCATAATAGAAGTTGAGCCTGGCTACCGGGCTACACATATGTGAATAATGTACGTCTAGCGCGAATTAACTTGCACTAACCAACTTCGAATACAGGCACGCACACAGTGTATGTTTGTGGACTTGAACTTCTATTTTTTCCTCATGGTATTTCAAAAGCCTTTCATACTTGGTCTCGTATCTGAATATGTTGAAAAGACAGTCAAGTTGGGGTTTTTAGCACCAGATCAGACGGATTTGTGCAGCTATTCCTCACCCAGATCCCTGTTGTACCACAAGCTGATGGCGCACGAATGTACTTGCACACGGCCTGTTGGAAGTCCGAATGAAGATAATATGGCGAGATGTCATTTTATGGTAGATTTGATTCACGCAAGATCCTCGTCCGTTGCGCTCCGCTGCGTTCATAATCTTGCAATCCGACTTGCTCGGGGCGAACAATATCGTCCGAGCGTCCGAGCGGAAGTGACTGGACACTGGGCGTACGTATGTATAGGATACGACTAGCTCGCTCCAAGTTGTGAGTTTATGTAGCTCGAATTGAGTGATGCATTGTCGAACGTTGCGCGCTATGACATGAACGTTTGAAATGAGCTATACAGAGGCGAGTAATGGTTATTGGAGAAGTATAGATTAAGCATTCGGTAGCGTCAATGGTATCATTAGCTTTGAGAATCAGGGAAGTAGAAGGGATGCTTGCCGAGAGTAGCGTTTGCCAAACCAACTTGAAGCGTTGAACCAGCCAAAGTTGAGAACCCTAACCACAAATCATGGGTGAACCCTGGAATTGGGTTTACATCCATCTGCCCCATCTATTGGTACCGGCGTCTACACCCCCACATTTCCGACTTGTTTCCGACTCATTCACGGCTTGTTCACGACTGAGGATCGACAGCCGTTGGCTCCCAGGAGTAGTCCATCAGCGTTCTTAGCGAAACCTAGGAGAGAACCCGAGTCGGTCATTTCGAGGCAATACTCTGGTCCTGCGACCGTACCGCGCGTGGGCAGTCGCACTGCCGCTGAATCGAGCGCGGATTCTCCCCTTTAAGACGGCCAAAGCGACTGCGAAGCAGTCTCACAACCCCCAAAATGTCTATCGCCGATATCCAGAAGGTCTCCATCCTAGGGAAGGAGTCCATCCACTGCGGCCTCCACCTTGTCCCGTACATCGTCGACACCGTTCTGCAGACACTCCCATCGTCCACCTATGTCTTGGTCACAGATACAAACGTCGCGAGCCTCCACCTGGCGGCTTTTCAGACAGCATTCGAGGAGCACAAGCTTTCCGCGCAAGCGAGGTTTTTGAGCTATGTTATTCCACCAGGCGAGACTAGTAAAAGTCGAGAGGGAAAGGCAGAGATTGAAGACTTTCTCCTCCTGAATACATGCACACGCGATACGGTCATGCTTGCCCTCGGTGGGGGTGTAATTGGTGACTTGGTAGGCTTCGTCGCCGCTACATTGTAAGTGCTCCGATGTCTGTGCCAATGCGTCCTTGTAATGTTGTACAGCATGCGCGGAGTGCGCTTTGTGCAGATCCCCACCACGCTGCTCGCGATGGTGGACTCCAGCGTGGGGGGGAAGACTGCCATCGACACCCCACACGGGAAGAACCTCATCGGCGCATTCTGGCAGCCGGAGTACATCTTCATCGACGCAGCATTCCTCGAGACACTGCCTGCGCGCGAGTTTTCAAACGGAATGGCCGAGGTCGTAAAGACTGCCGCGATTTGGAATGAAGACGAGTTCTCTGCACTCGAATCGCGCTCTGCCGAAATCTTTGCGGCAATACAGACGCCCTCGAAAGATTTCTCTGGGCGCACCAAGTCCACTCGCTCCCCCGCACAGCAGCTTCTACTTTCCGTAATCGCGGGTTCTATCTCGGTCAAGGCGCATATAGTCACCATTGACGAGCGCGAGACTGGCCTGCGCAACCTTGTCAACTTTGGACACACCATCGGACATGCTATCGAGGCCGTCCTGACGCCCACAATCTTGCACGGCGAGTGTGTTAGCGTAGGTATGCTTCTTGAGGCAGAGGTCGCAAGACAGTTGGGCGTGCTCAGCCAAGTCGCGGTGGGCCGCCTAACGCGGTGTCTGAAAGCGTACAACCTCCCCGTATCTCTGTCCGACGCGCGTATTGCCAGCCTTCCTGCGGCGAAGGGCCTCGGCGTCCAGAAGCTGCTGGACATAATGAAGATTGACAAGAAGAACAGCGGCCCGCACAAGAAGATCGTCATACTGTCGCGTATCGGGGCGACGTACGAGCAAAAGGCGACCGTCGTGGCGGACAGCGTGATCGCGAAGACCCTGTCTGAAGCCGTCAAAGTCATACCTGGAACGCCCACAAAAAGCCCAGTGCGCATGGCGACGCCGGGCTCGAAGAGTATCTCAAACAGAGCTCTGCTTCTCGCCGCACTGGGCAAAGGGACGTGTCGCTTGAAGAATCTATTGCACTCTGACGATACGCAGGTAATGATGAATGCGCTAGTAGAGCTCAAGGTACGTGTCACTGCTTCCCTCGCTGCATTCATACTGAAGCGAATGTGCAGGGTGCCAGCTTCTCTTGGGAAGACAATGGTGAGACTCTCGTTGTGCAGGGAGGCGAAGGCTCCCTCTCAGTCCCTCCGAATGGCAAAGAAGTCTATCTCGGAAACGCCGGTACCGCGGCGCGTTTTCTCACGACGGTCTGCACACTGGTTCAATCATCTGCTACAGGCGAGCGTACTGTGATTACTGGAAACGCGCGCATGAAGCAACGCCCGATCGGACCACTCGTCGACGCACTGCGCGCCAATGGAAGCGACATCAACTATGTAGAATCCCAGGGCTGTCTCCCGCTGTCTGTCGCACCTGCAGGTTTGAAGGGCTCGACGATCCAACTCGCCGCGAGCGTCTCTAGCCAATATGTCTCATCCATTCTGTTATGTGCGCCATACGCCCAAGATCCCGTCACGCTAGAACTTACGGGGGGGCAGGTCATCTCTCAGCCATACATCGACATGACGATCGCCATGATGAAGACGTTCGGTATCAACGTCGAACGTCAGGCAGACAAAGCTACTGGGAAGCTGCTCGATGTGTATCACATTCCGAGGGCCGTCTACACGAATCCCTCAAGTTACAACATCGAATCGGATGCCAGTAGCGCCACCTACCCTCTTGCTATCGCCGCGATCACCGGGACGACGTGTACTATTGCGAACATCGGATCTGCTTCACTTCAGGGTGATGCGCGCTTCGCGAAGGAGGTCTTGGAGCCGATGGGCTGCGAGGTGGTCCAAACCGAGACCGAGACTACAGTAACAGGTCCCCCATTAGGCAAGCTCAAGGCGTTAGGATACGTGGACATGGAGCCGATGACGGATGCATTCTTAACCGCGTCTGTGCTTGCTGCCGTCGCGACTGGCACACCATTGCAAGGGCGAGAGCTGACAGACGGTTCAAGGCCGACAACTACGCGAATCCTGGGTATTGCGAACCAGAGGGTGAAAGAATGCAACCGCATTCGGGCTATGATAGATCAACTAGGTGAGTCGTGGCATGCCCGTCATCATTTGGATCGTTTCTGAGATTGTCCCATTAGCCAAGTTCGGCGTTGAAACAAAAGAGCTGGACGACGGTCTCGAGGTTTACGGCAAGCCGATTCAAGAACTGAAGGCAGGAGCGAGTATACATTGCTACGACGATCATCGCGTGGCTATGGCATTTAGTGTTTTGAGCACTGTGGTCAAAGATACCGTCTTGGAGGAAAAGCGGTGTGTCGAGAAAACCTGGCCCAACTGGTGGGATGACCTTGTGAACAAGGTATGCGGCTCGATTGACGATAGGGTTCGGCCAATGCTGACTGTATCCTAAGATTGGTATAGACGTCGAGGGTGTGGAACTTCCCGTCTCCCACTCTGTAGCGTCCGCTAGCGGACCTGCTACTGAAGACACTGCCGCATCCATCATCATCATCGGAATGCGAGGATCTGGGAAGACGTACATTGGTCAACTTTCTGCGTCCGTCCTCGGCTGGCAGTTCTTGGATGCGGACGCGGTATTTGAAGAGAAGCATCAGACCGGAGTTCGAGAGTTTGTTAACAAACACGGATGGCCCGCCTTCCGTGCAGCTGAAACTGAAGTGCTGCAGGAGTTGATCACAAAACATCCCAAGGGATACGTGATCAGTCTTGGTGGTGGCATCGTGGAGACGCCGGGTGCCCGAGATCTCCTCAAAGCGTTCGCCAAACACGGCCCTGTGGTGCATGTGGTGCGAGATATGGACGAGGTCGTCGAGTACCTTGGAGAAGAGACGCTTCGCCCAGCATATGGAGAGCCAATCATGGACGTCTTCCAGCGCCGTGAACCATGGTTTGCAGAATGCTGCAGTTATGTGTTCGTCAATCGAACTGGATCTGTACGCTCCGCTGTTAACGGACATGCGGACACTCAGCTCGTAGTGGAGGCGTCGCCATCCCAGAACAGTATTCGAGATGAAGTTGACCGCTTTTTCCACCATATTACTGGCCAGCGGCCGAATTTGGCGCCCACAAAGACTGGTGACAGGAGAACATACTTCCTGTCGCTCACGTACCCAGACATCGCCCCTGCTCTGGCACACATTGAAGAATTGACAACTGGCGTCGACGCCATCGAATTGCGCGTCGACATGCTCCGTTCGCAGAAGGACTTTGAGCGGCCGGGATCTTGGATTCCTTCTGTCGCATATGTCACCGATCAGATCGCTGCTTTAAGACAGAAGACGTCTTTGCCGATTGTCTTTACCACTCGGACCATATCCCAAGGAGGACAGTTTCCCCCTCATGCGGAAGCGGAAGCGTTTGAGTTGTTCCATGCTGCTGCCCGGATGGGTGTGGAGTACATCGATGTGGAAATTTCTTGGTCAGAGAAGCGCATCCAAGAGCTTGTGGCGCGTAAGGGCCATTCCGTGATAATTGCCTCTTGGCACGATTGGAGCGGCAACATGCTCTGGGACGGTAAGGAGGTAGAGGCAAAATATCAAATTGCTTCCAAGTTTGGCGACATCGTTAAGATTGTGGGCAAGGCTAATGGATTTGAGGATAACCTTGCTCTGCACCGTTTTGCGAAGCGCATGCAGTCGAGTACGAACGGGAAGCCTTTGATCGGAATCAATATGGGCGTCGAGGGCCAGCTATCCCGAATTCTGAACCCTACCCTGAGCCCAGTTTCGCATCCTCTCCTTCCTTCGAAAGCCGCCCCGGGTCAGCTCTCCTTCGCTGAGATCCAGACTGCTTTGCATCTGATTGGACAGAGTCCGGCTCAGCGCTTCTACATCTTTGGCAACCCGATCGCGCATTCGATGTCACCAACCCTTCACAATACTGCCTTCCAGATCCTTGGGCTACCACACAAGTACGAACTATTCGAAACTCAGTCCGTTGGCGAAGAGATCAAAGCGGCTCTAGTCTCCCCCGACTTCGGCGGTGCCTCAGTGACCATCCCCTTCAAGCTGGACGTTATCCCTTTGCTGGACTCATTGTCACCAGAGGCGGAGGCTATTGGCGCAGTCAACACTATTGTGCCTAGAAAGAAGTCGAATGGCTCGCCCTTGCTATATGGCGACAACACTGACTGGATTGGGATTCTGGAGTGCATACGGTCTGCTCTGCCGAACACAGCACAGACACCTGATGCTGCGCTTATCATTGGAGCCGGTGGTACCTCACGCGCAGCCATCTACGCCTTGCGCCAGCTGGGGGTCAAGGCCATATACCTCTACAATAGGACAAGGCAAAGCGCGGAGGTCCTAGTTAACGCATTCCCCGACGCGGGTGTGGTAATTATCGACGAACTGGGCACCTGGCCAGAAGGCGGTCGGCCTCCTACTGTGATCATCTCAACCGTGCCCGCGTCGGCGACGAGCACCTCCCCGAATGTCGAAAACACGTTGTACCTCCCGAGCTCAATCTTCGCAAGTCAATATCCTGGCGTGGTGGTTGATATGGCGTACAAGCCTGCGGAGACTCCATTGCTTGGACTGGCGGCAGACGTGGCGCAGAAGTGGAACCGGGTGCGGGGTGTCGAGGTGTTGCTTGAGCAAGGCTTCAAGCAGTTTTACCTCTGGACCGGTAGACGCTGTCCAAAACGTGCTGTTTCTGAGCGTGTCTGGAACGCATACGCGAGGGCAGCATGAAGTCTGTCTGTCCTGTTTTTTATAAATGTTGCCAGTGTAGCTATATGAATCATGAATCTTAGCAACAATGTAAGATAAAATGCATGCGCTTTGTGTTGGTTGTCTGTCTCGAGGAAGGCAAGCACTGCAGATATAGACCACAATCCTATTATACACGAAGTCGGTATCAAACATTCAAGTGTTCATATAATTAGACGTCATGGTTCGCCACGAGCTAAAGGTTCTTCACCGACTACGACGATATTTGGTTTTCGAAGGGCGCGTTTCGGGAGGGGTTTTATGGGTCTTAGGATCTTTTCAGACTCTTCTGAAGACGTATCGCCTTCATCGGATACATCTGACTCGGATACATCAGAATCTGACTCTGAACCTGAGTCTATTCCTGAGGAATCCGAGGAGGCCGACTCGGAGAATGTGTCCTCTTCTCGTAAATCTGCGTCATATGGGGTGTCGGGAGGAGCAGGTCCGTGCTGCTCAAAAACACCCAATCCGAGTTGCTAATGCATCCTGCCAATGAGCTCCGACATGCGCCAACTGTGAAAATATGCTTGCCATCTCAATATACTGCTCAGCTTCAGCGGTGTTCTCGATATCGACACTCCGCGGATCGTCTCGAATGCGACGAGAGAGTTCGGCGTTTGATGCAGCAAGCTGAGGGAGAAAAGCTTGCACACGAGATAGTACTGTATGTACATGGGTATTCGTCGTCGACGATGATACAAGTATGTGCGCTCTTACATTCTAAAGGTGGAACTGTCGCCGCTGTTCTATCGTCCATTCTTGGGGTATCATTCACAGCCTCCCCAGCAGCAGAAGACGAGGCATCCAGTCGTCTGAGTAAAGAGCCTAGAAACAATTGTGAGATAGGCCGGTCTTGAGAACGTAGCCTACCCACCCATTCGCGTGCGCCGTTGATCCTCGTCCTCAACTTCAAGAGTTTCGATGACTGCATATTTTTCACTGTCCATACTTGACACTAGACAGACCGAAGGACGCGATTCGAATACGAAAACTTTAGGAGATGGTTACTATGCGTGATCTAGTCGTATCGGTCCAGTATATTGGCAGTTTCTATTTTGAGAACAGTCATGTGATTTTGATGTGGCGAAGTCTGAGTCTGAGTCTGATTCCGAGGGAAATAGCCTCGAGGATTTGTTCAAGTTCTGTCATCTCCTACTTTATACACACATGATTAGCATATATCCCCATTCCTCTGCAGTTTGGTGAATCTATTCCTCCCGCGGCTTCGTATTCTGCTTGAATGTGCGACACGAAACGGGTAGGCCAGCTTCGCTTCGGAGGTGCTGAAGCCTGTGGCCTTCAGTATAGGCAGCTCTTGAGTTATTGCGCCCTTTCATCGGCCACGGGTGAGTAGCGGAAATTATCAAGTTCAATGCTCGGATCCGATGTATAGTTTCCGATCGATTCGGGTCCCCGAGCTGCTGACCACACTAACATCTTATTTAACGAAAGTGATTTAGATGTATCAATTCAATTTACGTCAATGACCCCAGATCGACAGTAGTCAACAGCCGCAAGTGCTGGAACGTATGTTTCAAGTTCATGCTTTGGCTACATGATCACTTGCTTTTTTCATGGTTGTGATTGAGTCTGTGGTCTCTGCTTATTCGGACAGCTGCCGACGATCACGTAGAGGTCGACGGTCCGCCGCGAATATCTGCTCAAATATCGGGCGCTATCATCCTCGCAGACGAGTGAACCGAAGCGGTTATTGCTTAAGCACTGCAGCCGCGCGGGACATGCGACTTACGCTCGCGGTATACGCATGTGTCCCATATTACTACTGAGGCTGACCAAACTTGAGTTGAAGCAAAGCAGTCAACGTGGACACGGATATTTAGTATTGTGATTCGGCATGACCAGGTATGCCTGTAGTATCCAGCATGTGGCACAGTTTTGACCATGCTTTCCAACACCTCTCACTTTTCCTTACTTGAAAGATTAGGCTATTGACAAGTGAGCGTTGAAACCTGACTCGTCGCTTGTTCAACAATATCGGGATCGAAGACAGTCGTCCGTCAGAGCGCATCGATTAACCTTGCGTCATTAGATGGACAAGTGGTCTTTTCAGGCCTGGAACAATGGAATGTTCTATCGTTGGAAATAGGTGTTGCTACAGATACCACAGACGGGATGAAGGTACAGTCAAGTTCTGAACGCAGACAAGCACGCAGAACTTTTCCATGCGGGTAGCTCAGCTGTTGGACATGAAAACTAGCAGGTGGTAAGTTCTGCAGTAAATCGCCATCCTTTGCATTCATGGGATATGTCCAGATCTTATTTCATTAAGTACTGTACCTTCGCGGCAAGCAAATGTCTCGGATTTTGCCGAATGGTAGGCTTAGGAACGGCCGATTAGAATCTCTGTCCGCAGTAAATCGCTCCACATAGCCGAGCGACTGCCGCCCTCGAGACGAACATGCAAAAATTGACGGACTGACCATGATAAAAAGGCCTCTGGTCGTCGGTCGGGTTGTTGTCTTCTCCCCTGACCTCCTCCCTCTTGGTTTCTTTCTGTGTGCATCCCAGGCCGACGTCCAATCCGGCTGTGTCTCTCTTTCAGTTCGCTATACACTCTTTTGCGATCACAATCCAACTTCTACACGCAGTAGACCAAGTCAATCAGGATGAAGTTTTCTGTCTCGCTTGTTTCCTTCTCGCTCGTTGTCGCTGGACTCGTGGAGGCCGCCCATATCAGCAACCTGCAGCACCTCAAAGCCGCGCAAAAAGTTGGTCTCCGGCGCCGTGGCGGTCCATCCGCAACTTACCCTGGCACAGTGACTGCGACGTGAGCTCCCCTTATGTCATTCCCATGCGTTTGCAATGACAAATCGTACGTCACAGCGCAACTACCTCTAGTGCTGCGCCGTCCAGCACTCCCACCAATGGCTCTAGCTCGCCACTCCCTGGTGGTATCAAGCGTGGACTCTCGTTCAATGACGCGTCGCTGACTGAGCAATTCACTTCGAGGTAATGAGGACAAGGATGGACAGTCTCCATTGTGCTCACAATACCGGATTGCAGTCAAGTCAGCTGGGCATACAACTGGGGTCAGACCTACTCGGGTAGCATACCCGAGGGGGCGATGTTTATCCCTATGCTCTGGGGGGACTCTAGTTCATTCACATCGACCTGGTCTGCAAACGCCCAGGCAGCCATCAACAACGGCTCTAAGGTTCTCTTCTCGTAGGTGCTTTCCCGTGCAGCACAGGTGCACGGCTTAGCTGTGTTTTTGGTACAGGTTCAACGAGCCTGATGACTCCTCGCAGGCCAACATGACGCCGCAGGAGGCCGCAAGTGCGTGGATGCAGTACATGGAGCCTTTCGCAGGCAAGGCGACACTCGTGTCTCCTGCGGTCACGAATGGCGGCGCTCCTATGGGCGAGACATGGCTCGACCAATTCGTGAGCGCATGCAGTGGCTGCACGATCGACGCGTTTGCGATGCACATTTACGACTCGGCAACAAACGAGGCGTACTACCAGTCATACATCTCCGGCTTCGTTCAGAAGTATGGGAAGCCTGTTTGGGTGACTGAGGTACGTTGTCTTCGCTGTGAATGTACCATCTCCACTCAGCCTGCTTCGTTGCCTTGCCTGCAGTTTGGCGCGACTGGCAACTCTTCGCAAGTTCAAACATTCTTGAGCAGCATGGTGTCCTACCTGGACAACCTGGACGGCCTGGCAGCCTACGCGTGGTTTATGGACGAAGTTGGAAACTTGGTCAACAGCGACGGCAGCCTCACGTCGCTTGCGGAGGCTTATGTGGCCTAGGTCCGCCCATTCCTTCTGCACCTAGCGGTTCCGTGTCATTTTATGCTCCGTCACTTTCCCTTTATCTCTGCGCCTCCTGTGGTAGGCGTGCACTTCGGGCACGAGATCTTCGGTTGATCTGAGGCAGGATGCTCGTGCTAAATTATCCGTCATCATATCATTTCTGCTCGGTTCTATGTTCGACACATTGCCCTAGATACCTCCATTTATACCAGAGTCATTTGATTAGTTTTGCTAGAATGCATATGTTCGAAACCATGCACTCGTGACACGGCCATAAGACTCGGAGCGTTGTTCCGACACCAATTTCGAAGTGGGACCTGAGTCACCTGACTTAGATGGTCGTAAATCGCGATTTCCGGTCGTGCCGATATCGGTTCTGCTGATAGCAAGCCGGGAGCTCTACTGTCTGTTCAGGTAAATCTGTTCGGTGGTGTTGAGCTGCGCCGATATGACGACAATGAGGTTCGGAGTCGCGATTGTTATTTTAGTTCCCGACATGTCTGAACATGCGTTCACACGAGGTTCGCACCGTGTTGAGATGACGCCGCACTTACGGCCCGCACTCGATTGTCCTGATAAGCTGGCCTCCGTTTCCCTCAACGCTGAGCCATGTCGCGATATAAGCTCAACCTCTCCGATGTGCCTACCTACTTGAACTCCCCAGTCTCGTAGAACACCATGTTGGGGACTAGGTAGTCTTACCTATTACATGCAAATTTCATCAATGGCTTGCAATCCCATCGCAATGTCGTGAAGAGTTTCAAAAAGTCTGCACAATTGCCACGTTAAGGAGTAAGTGAGAAATAGATTGAACGATAGTGAGGGTTGGAGGGGGGTATATGTAATACCATAACCGTGGGGAATGTACAAAGGTACGGTATGGTAGTGTATATAAGTTAGGTATATATACTAAAGGACAGAGACCTCATACTATACTGACACAAACAACAAGACCAATTGATAAAATAAATCGTAGCCTTTCGTCTGACAGGACTGCAGTAGCAAAAATGTCTGTTACACCTCCAACCAGATTGCTGACCTCGTCCTATCCTTCACTTCACAATTCATGGATCGTTCGAACGATCGTCCTATCACGCTATTGCTAGCACGTCGCCCGCTTTCTCCTGCTTGGAGTCCGAGAATGAGTCGGAGAAACTCGCCACGCGTTTCTGATCAATCCCAATAGTGACAATGCTGTCGTCGGCCGTGGATTCAGGGCCGTAAGCACGTGCCTCCAACGAGTAGAGATCTTCCACACGGCTACCCCTTGAGCCCATCAAGTATGCGCGTGCAGGTATACGAGGGGACATGGCTGCCCCACGGTATCCGGCGGAGCCTTCAGAGCTGTGCAGGGACATAGGGTGTTCAGTGATTGCGCCGAACTTGACCTCACGGAATACCCGTGTGGCCATGGCGTTCTCGAGGGCGATATTCGGTGGCGTGAACATGGCGGCAAGCGAGGGCGGGAGATTTGTCGATAAGAGTGTGGCCATCGTGATGATGTTGATGCCGACAGTGACACTAAAACCGGGTGAGTCGTGCACGCGGATGATAACGCAACTCGATGATGCACTCACAAGTAGAACAGCTGTCCACTTTGCAGGAGCGAGCGCGACAACCTCGGTAGACCTCGCCCGCTGGCAAACGACCGCAGACGTTTGCTCCAACTCTCCTCCGGGAACGATGCGGACAGGAGTTGCGACGAGATTCCAAGGAACACGAGTGTGTCGTTGACTGTGCAGATAATAATCACCGAAGAACTGTACATCTCCACGCCCGTCGTGATGCATCTGCGACTCTCGCCTACGTGACTGCTCTGCATTGCGAAGGGGATCACAAATGAGGCGCAAACATTTGCGAACCAGAGGAAGCCGAAGAATGCGATGACGGGCTTGGAACGTTCGAAGACCGCATAAATGCGGAAGAGGAAGAGGGCCGCCGTGAAGGTGACCGCGACAATAAAGAAGCAGCCGGAGGCGACTTGCAGTTTCTGGCAATCATCCACGGTGACAACTGATAGTCAATGGTCAGCAAAGTTGTTTGCGCGGGAGACCAAATGCAACCCTTACGTCCGAGGATGACATATAATAACAGGTATACAAATGCGCCTAGCCTATGAGGGGTCATGAATTAGTATTCTCGTGCAGAGTGCAGTTCTCATACCGGGATAAACAATACGTCAAAGTCGTGAGGCGGAATTTCTCCTTGAATATGAGCCTGTACTCCTTCGACCAGGATGTCATCCAATCCCACGTGAACGCCTATCGTCGAGATCGGGGGGGTCAACGTTACCTAGGTATGAAATGGGCCTAGATGAATCATGCTTACCGAAAATACAGCAACATACAAGTACAGACTCGCTTGATAGTCATCAGCGACTCTAGGGGACAGCCATACCAGAGGGGTGTAAGGATTTGGCAGAGCCTCAGGAGAGGGAAAAGACGTGTTCATCTTCCCGGCCTATCCCCTCGGGTTGGTGGAGGGGGAGATGTCCTTTTGTATGATAGATAGGCTTCCGGGCATGCCGTCACTGATCGCAGTGCACGTAAGCAGCCCCAGGGCTAGGATTGGGTTAGATTGGGGCCAATCCTTGATCTGTGGTTTCACCCTCGGCTGATTCTGCAGCCGCAGCGGAGGTGAGGAGGTATTGTCTTTTTTCCTGTTTCAGCAAGGGCAACATCAGTAGCAGCATCCCGACAGGGCTTACCAAAGCATATCCTCTCATCGGCGTCCTGTATTAAGTACGAGTTTGAGTAAATTAAATGGGCAGCGATTGGACTTGCCGACTCAGACTGGGGTTGATCTGAGCGGGGACACCGGGCGGCAGCACGGCCGATCAACTCCCGGCCCAGACACGGAACAGCATCATCGGATGCCCCTGCGTCCGCTCGGAGAGTTGATCTTCGCATTCTTTGCATTTGTTCGAATTTAAGCCAAGTAGCTTCCTTGAAACGTTTGATAGCTCCCAAGCAATACATATCGTGCGAGGAAGAACCTGACGGAGAGATATGTGTGGTTCTAAGAAGCATGATATCTCCCAGCATTGATCCATTCAAATGTCTCCGACGCGCCCAGATCCCCTGTTGATCATCAGATCGGTCAAGGACTCCGAGCCAGTCGAGGTCTGCGTAAGGCTTCCGGGCCGACGGCATTCCAGGATTCAGGGTCGATGGGCTATGTGAAGCAATGCCAGAATCTGCGGCAGCGCTTTGCACTGCAGTCTGGACAATAATGCAGTGGCGGAAGCTCTCGGTCCATGGAACAGAAGTCTTTGAAGTTTGAATCAGCTGATGCAGTGCTGCAGAGAAGTTTGGTTAGGGCATATGCACTGCCGCATCAGGAGACCTGCCTTCCTTAACTTAATTACGAGCGCGCGTGTATTAGAACTGTGGGGTGTGGCCGCCGCCGATTTCATAATAACGCGTTCAAAGCGCAGAAAGATTTGGGCTGTGGGATGGCATTGAGGATGAGAACTTACAAATCTTCTGAGCGGTATGTACGAGATGATTTTACGAGGGAACTGCGAATATTGACCGGCGTTGCTAGCAACGGGTGGAGGGCCATCGCGGGGCTGCGCATGCCAGAACTGCCACCTTATGACACAGCGGACGAGACGGACACCAAGTCCGAGCAGTACCGAGCACTGGAGACAACTACAGAGCACCAGGGGCACAGAGCCTCGGTTTCACTATCTCTTCCTGGTAAGCATATTCTGTCACAGTAGACCGTCATCCCGTACTGCTGTTCGAAACCCTTAGGCGTCTGAGGCTGTCAACAGCCATGGAGAACGCCACACCATCGAGCCCAGAATCAGCATCTGTTGCCCGTTCCATGCGAGTTCCATGCTTGTACGGCAACTGCGGCGGGATGTCCCAAAGCTTGCACAGCACGGTACGTCCTAAGGCGTCCCGTGCGATCTCGACGGCAGCAGCCCAAAGTTTAGCTGCCAATAATGTTCAATACGACTCCTGTCGCACAATTTTTAGCATTTCACTCATAGACACATCACATCCACAGCGTACCCTTACACTTCCGTATCATTTATTCAGGGTCACAGACAAGGTTGTCTCCGTGGCCTCTGTGTTCGGATGCAGCAAAGATAATATGACCATCGACCGATAAAAGTGAGACGTAAGACCACAAGTTCGATAACTCCATTAGGCTCCCAGACCAGTCAGGTGAGGGTTGAACGCTGAACGAGATAGGAGGTCTGGCAGTCCAGGATTGGTTCTGGACGTTGAAGAGCATGCCCTCGAGTGCGTCCCCAGCAATATGAAAACCCGTCGCTCCGATGATAGATGAGTATACATCCCAGAATATCTTTGCACTCAGCATAGTCTAGTACCGTCAGCACACCCACTTGATCGATGGCTCCTCTGGATCATAAAGGGAAGTAACGGAGGCAGATGTAATGACGAGATGACTGGAAGTAGGCGTAGCATGAGCAGTGCAATCGAACCTCGTCCTTGATGGAAGAATTAACATTCCCACTCCAAGATCATAAGATTGAACTTGAGTGTACGCGCCGTGCATCTTCACTCTACGAAGACATCATTTGGACATAGTTGATCAGAGCTGCCGAACGTCTGGAGTGTCTGGTCTCGTGTTCAGACCAGAATTATCGACGAGCGGCGGTTAGGAGACGGTCGGCATATGCGCTCACTTCGCACGATGCCTTAATCCGAGACTGGGTCCGGGATGCTCGCGCCGAAATGGTGCAAGATGCGGTATAGACTCTAGAGCTCTTACGCACCGGCATGTGGGAAACAGATGTCTGGACTACGGTGGTCATTCGGCGAGTCCGCTTGGTTAAGCCAATGGGCGGTGAGTACAAGAAAGCCGGTGGCACGCATGAAGCCATGAGTATGCTGGTGCGTTGTATCGGAAACAATGAAAGGACGAGAAATCAGGCACAGTGATATCTGAAGCAAGGCTCGGCGACATACTTACATACGCAGGCGATGGTCATTGGCCACGCAGAGCCACGCACGCCCCATGATCCTAGAGGATGCCTATTGTTGGATCCCGGCTAAAGTTACGAACGAATCAGCCATGGTCCCCGGTCATGAAACGCAGCCATGAGTGGATTGCGGCGCATCTACCGCCCGAAGCGCACCCGACACCGACATGATACCAAAAGTAGCTCGAAAGAGCGTACCTAGCGGCGAACCGACATATACGTGCCCAAGTCCACTATCGTTTCATCGGTCGTCCTACGCTGCCGGACCATTATCTTGATGCCGTACAAGCCGCAAGCACGTAAAAAGGTAGAGCGCCATGTACTTAGAATGAAGGGATGCGGTTCAGTGATGCAACAAATTTGATGCGCGCATACAGTTCTCCAGGGTTTGAAATTTGAAGCTCGGAGTCTCCGAGTCGAACCCCAATGAGCTGCGGGACCGCGAGTGCGAATTTATCATAGATCTAGGATAGCACGACCGGCCAAACTTTGGGGATTTCGAGACATGTTGACATTGTGGGTCAGGAATAAGTAGTAAGGATTTGAGAGCTCGCATAGCGCATTCTTCCACCAGAGCAAGATCCACAGACAGCAAGCTACTGAGCGTTGCAACTTGAGGGGCAAACATGCGATAACACTCAGGCTGGACTCCGCCAGGAACCCCGGAACCAATAGCCCATCACGGCTGGCGGCTGGCATGTTCAGGTTAAGACCGCGGACCGCGGTCATCGACGGGCCCCGCATGATAGTACTGCAGGCCTGTTAATTGGGGTAGCTTCAAACCATTCTGCTAAGTTACAGTATGTACATCCCCAACGGGAAATGGCTCGGCTTCGCTGGCTTGCGCAGGGAGCTAGTCTCGTCCCCAGACGCGTCGAAGTGGGAACGAGGCCATACTCTGGGTTATTGATTGTAAGGGTCGGAACAAAGCCATACAGAACTGTCTATAATACTGCGGTGGTCAATTTCGAGTGGTGGTGGCAGCAGAACTATGGCGAGACGTCTAGTTTCCTCATACTACACCACGTTCGCAGCCTGTGTGTCATGCCCGAGGGCTGTTTCACGGTGCGCAAGCCGATTATAGGTGAAGGCTCTCCGCCCCGCTTCCTGTCATCGAGCCAGGACGTTAATGAGGGAGATGTCCAAGTAAACCAGGGCGACGGATCTTCTTGCGCAGAAATGGCCTGGCCGAAAGGAATCATTTCTAACCTCTGTACATGGTAAGCAGAAGTAAGACGGAGAAATCCACGATACGTTTGACGTACGTCTTTTCCTTGATACTTACGCTCACGAGCGTCTATCCCGGGACCCGCACGGTCCTTGCTTTTCACCAACTCCCAATCGCTACTTACCCGGATCCGAAAGATAAGTTTAGAAAGGTCAGACGACACTGATCACGATAGGGCGACTGACATCGAGCTAAAATATGGATCGGCCTTTAGCTCTTGAGCTGGGGGTCTCTCGGAAGGTACTTTTTCAAGCATCTGTAATGTTCACGCGAACGTAAGGAGAACAGCGCAATCAACGAACAATCCAAAATTTAACCGAACCTTTCTTAAGAGCTCCTTAATCTCGTCATGAACTGGGCGATCGTCTGCTTGGAATTCCAAAGGAAGTGTGATTGACCGATGGTACGCTTCCTTCGTGCTCAAGCGGCGGTGTATCTGGAAAGGCAGCTGATTGCAAGAACAAAATTCATACTAGGCATCAAGCAAGAGAACGTGCAAAAAGACTCGCACCTTCCCCAGAACCATCTTATAAATTGTTACTCCCGCCGCCCACACATCTACCTGGTACGAATACAGTGTGCCCGTGAACAGCTCCGGTGCCATGAAACCTGGAGTTCCACACATCGTCCGTGTCATCTCGGGAAGGCCCATGCCCAAAGGACGTTCTACATCGCGCTGAACATGGGCCGTTTCTTGATGTCCTCTGAAAGAATGTTTTGATTCTGCGAAATCCCTCTCGCCTTGGTATCCTATATCATGACCAGAATCCCAGGGACGCGATTGCTGACCAAAGCGAAAGAGCCTGGAAATTCCGAAGTCGGTCAAAATAAGGTGTCCGCGGTTGTCGATCAGAAAGTTCTCGGGCTTGATGTCACGGTGAACGATGTGGTGCGTATCGTGCAGAACGGAGAGGATATGGATCTGATTATAAGTGTTAGACACATGGTAGGGTTTTGCAGGCCATAGATTGACATACGATCTCGGCGCTGTACTGCAAAGCTCGATGTTGCGGAAATATCTTGTACCGCGAAATCTCGGTGAAGAGGTCGCCTCGGGGGGCATACTCCTGTTCAGACCAACTAGGGTCAGTTATAGACTTGAAGAGAGTATGTGGTGACGGACCGTAAGCAGGAAGAAGCTCTCACTATCATGAAATGAGCCCTCCAGACGTGTGAACCATGTATCATCTGCAAGAGCAAGGTGCCGCAAAATGTACTGCTCTTCGTATATTCTAGCAAGAGACACAGGCCGTAGACGAGCCTTTCTGATGACTTTCAACGCATGTTGAGAGCCCGTGAATTCGTCCTGAACAAGAAGGACTACGCCTTGTCCACCTGCTCCGAGAGCCTTGATCGCGCTAAAGTGAGTCCTATTCAGCGAGCGAGTTTCCGTCTTGCCATCCGCATCAGAGACGCTTGAGTTGTGGTCGCAAGATGAAATGGAAGTCGGTACCATACGCATAGAATACGCCGGAATGGATGGATTGCTAACTAGAGTAGGAGACGCAGGGATACATGGTGTGCTGGGGGGAAATAAAGAGAATGCGCCAATATTGCTGAACGTCTACAGCACGCTGCGTTTTAGACAACGAAATTTGTTGTCTCAAGGGACTCACAAAGTCTCCTAAGCCCTGTAGCTCAAGGTATATTTCTCTGGGGTCGTCGTTCACGGCCAACTTAGGGATCCCATCCTATTCACATTGAATCAACAAAATTGAGCAAGTCGAGTGGCGATAACATGCCTCCATTCGCTGGCACAACCTTACATCGCCTGACTTCTTTGTAAAACATCGTGTCGGCTAATGTCAGGAAACGTCTGTTGTCAAATACCATTTAGTGAACAGGTTGCTATACCACGCACCTCAACTACACTCTGAGGTAATATTTCTCGTTCGCCCTTTCGCCCAGACATAAAAGACAGGAACGATCTCGTCCGAGATACAATATTCATGGCGCTTTGATATCATACAAAGTCACAGAACACCGGAGCAGGAAGAGCAGCGTGAGCTGACAGGAACGCCCATGACAAAATGGCAAGAAGACCAGTCAAGGACCCAATCCTACTACGTCCAAATCAATGTAAAACATAGAAACGGATATTCGTATTCGCTCTGAGGAGAGAACTTACAAGGTAGGTGGATTTCGGCATTAGTGTCTTGTGATTTGGGACCGAGCGAGGCTGCCATGATTCAACTATGTTGAAGTGTGTGATGCGGCTGAAGACTTGAAGCTTGAAGCCTGAAGCCGACGAGTGCTTGGCCACTGCTATCCGAGTCGGTGCATTTGAAGAATCGAGTAAATTTGAAGTGAGCAGTAAAAGTCAATGAGTGGCAGTCGGGTGCCTGATTTAAAGTGGAGTGGTCGACCTGAAAGCAGTATCGGCTACCAAAAGCGTTTTGCAACACTGTGCAGGTCTCAAGGAATCCTGCAGTCCGTCACGGTTTTCTCTCACTCTTTGATCCAACATGGCTACAAACTCCAATAAACATAAGTTACTAACTAAATAATGCGCACGACGGCGTCTTTCTATCGGCCCCTCACAATTAATGTCATCACAGTCATAACTGATGCTGATATTTCGACATTGGCAGCGGCCATTCGCAGGCTGCCTCACATTTGCACCATCCGATTACCATTAAATCGTCTCGAGCCGAATCTGCGCAGGATAACATCATGCTTCTGACACTTCCCAGCGACATCTCCCTCTACATTCTGTCATTTCTGTCTATCCGTGATTTGGCCTCACTCCTGCGCACGTCCCACCAGGCGCATGGTCTCATTGAAGACAATCATCAAACGGTATATCATCAAGCTGCCATCCTGCACCAATTTGCCCCTCCGAGTATATCTCTTTCGGACACTTTACTGTCTACGTCGAGTAGGGAGAAGTGGCTTGATGATGTGACAACTTGGAAAGAATTCTGTGCGTATTTCTTGCGTGGCTACGCTTGTGTCTAACATGGTAGGCAAGCAAGGCAGACGATGGACGATTCTGGAGCGAAATTGGGACGGACGCGGATCAGTCATGGAGGGCGGATTCACGGACGAAGAGGGCACTCTGCATTTTCGAGTCGATGAAGAGCAAAAGACGATATTGACTATCTCTAACGCAGGCCGACTGGCTGTCCGCGCCATGGAAGACTTCTCGAATGTCTTGTGGCAATTCAGCGAAGTAAGTGTCGAGCCCATTCTACCCTCTTGTCGCTGTCCTCATCTGGTCCATAGAAATATATTGCACGGAGAAGAATGGAATACTCGCAGGGATTCCTGGTTTTCCCGAGCACCTACCGGGGCCTTGAAGTTTGGCGACGCTCTGCAGATGTTGAGCTTGTCAGAGGACACCTTCTGAATAGCAATGTGGCTTCAACACCAATTCGCGAACCTTCCCCTGCAGCGGTGCTCGATTTCCAGTTCCTAGAGGCTGATGCCTGCGCAAAGAGAGTGCCGCTTGCCGCTCCTGGGCAATTGCGTGGACGGTTTACGCCCCACGCGTACCTGGGGAGTCCGAATTTGGCCACCATCCACATGATGCGCCTGAAGTTCCCTCTACTGGCGGTGATTGCCAATCAAGACTGGGGTACCGTATGGTTATTCGACGTGCAGACGGGTGCGCTACTGCAGAAGATATCGATCGGAACGGGCACGGTAGTGGGCGCACCACCTGGTTTCCGGTTTCCAGCCGCGCAGGAGAGAGTTGTGATGGATATAGACGTGACGGAAAAGTACTTGTGCGTCGGCATGCACGCGGCGGTGGTCGTCGTGCCATGGCGCGCGTCAGTAGAACTGTTGGCGGAGGAAGCTGACAACGAAGCACGCATGTTAGTGCTGTCGGAGATCGAGCCCCCCAGCTCGCTGCAAGAAGCGGCCTTGCAGCTGCGAAAAGTTTCCAATTCGCGTCGCACGGGCGATGCGCGCTCTGCCAGATTACCGAATGGAAGCATTGCATCCTGTGTTGCTGGTATGGATGCGATGGAACTGTTTGAGGTCGTGCCTCCGTCCAACGATCCGCGATCTGCGAATAGTCAGGCCCTGATTCCGATGAGCCGGATGCGTGTACAGCCGTGTTTTGTTGCTGGTATGTCCGCCGATATATTCCCCTACTGTTCATACCTAAAACACTATCATCTTCAGCACGGTTCTCTCCAGATGGCCGGCACTTTGCTGCGGTGACCGTGTCCGGGCTGCTCTATCTGATTGCAGATTTTGCACGGGTGGAGCGAGGTGCCATCTCCTTTGATGAAATTGCTCGACGAATTTATTTGGGTGAATGGCTTAGAGACCTTGTTTGGGAGGAGCAACAACGGCGATTGCTGGTGCAGAGCGTAGGTGAAAAATCCCACTTGCAAATTACCTCTACTTATCATGTTTATGAAGGCGTCAGAGGAAATATTCTTAATCGATTTAGATTCCTCCTTTCACGATCCATACTCGGGGCCCGGTCATTATTTTGGTGTGAAGGCAGCGGTCAACGATCCCTTCTCTCATATATCCGTCTTCCGTCTCTCCGATTTCAGCAGGTCGAACTTAGAAGGGTCAGGACTAGGTGCGCGCCTCCATGGTTCAGCCTTTCGAGGAGCGCAGGTTACTCGTACAACAATATGGAAAGTTTGGGATGTTGAGCTGCTGGAACAGGTAGTAAGGAAGCGGCAGCAGGAGAGCGAAAAGAGCATCTCTAGCTCTCAATCACGAGCGAATCATGACAACGTTCGAGTCACTGGTAAGTGTACTGTATTATGTCGATTAGTCAAATCCTGATACCATTACCGATCCAGTCCTGGATGGCTCAGTGTGCTTCGTCAGCTTTACACCGGGTATCTAGGACCCCAAGCAGCGGCCGCATATCTCTCAAAATTGTGATAGGAGGCTTGGCCGCTGTTGTCACTGTGGATTCATTTATATAAATACTCCGAGAGGGATCAGGATCGATTACACAAGACTTAGACTGTAGACTGTAGACAAGATTGGCTGACTAGGGCCGGTTAACATCGATCGCAATATAGGATGATAAATGTATTTTATGCAGCTCCGATTTCACTATTCATGAGTCTTCACCATGACTACACCACTTAGGAAGTACGCGCAAGGTATACGTTTAGGTTGATTCTTCGCCATGTATAACACAATGATGCGCTCAGGCTAGGGCATAGATTGCCACTAGGACGCATATCGTTTGACTTGGTGACGGGTATGCATTAGGTATGTGCAGTGGCTCGCTCATGCTATTGACCCCGATGGAGTCTCACCTCGAATATGCAGGCATGAAGTCGAGCAGGAGCTCGCTCGATCGTCAAATCCGACGTCCTTATTAACTTGCGCTCATTCCTAAGTAAATCAACTTCTACATAGGGCTAGATAATACCTCTAAGGAACTCCCGGAAACGCTTGTCTCGTCAGTACCTCATCGCCTGAGAGTGTCATTCTCATTACCCATAGGCCTTGTAAATAGATGTGGAATCATCTCTGGCGGTGCATGAATCATCGGTGAATACAGAGTGGGTAACATAATAAAGGCGCACCCTGTATGAGATGGCAATATACGCTGTTCAAGGCAACCACAATTGTATGGACATGAGTCATGCTCGCGAATAATACGAAGCTATACCTGATTGAGAGGATCAAAACCTGCGATTCATGATGCCTCTACAGCCTAAGACCCTAGGCCAGGCGATAGCACGGAGTTGCGTTACTACTGGGGTGGTGCGACGTCCCCGCTCACCGTGTTGCGATGTCAATGTGTATCGGCGTTTTGCCCCAGGGACAGCGGTTAGTTGTACACCGTGATGTCTTGTACGCCTGGTGAGCGACCGGAGGTAAGTCCCATTTTGTTCACGCATTGTTACCCGGTGCTCCTCCGGTGCAGGTCCGTCGACCTCGCCACCATCAATTTCCACCAAGACCAGAACCACATCGCGACGTATACGGTGTTATGTGCTGGGATGGCCGGTGCCACTGTACATGCAAAAAATCGTGATGATGAACACTTATAGCGGCCATCTTGATCCGTGTGCGCAGGTCGCTACTCTGGAGGATCATCACCATTGCTGTTTCTGCGCTCTTCAACTTTTCTGCCCAACGGGTGAAGAAAGCAGAACACCCTTGTTGGCCTCAAAAACCATACCGCGACACATGCTATCAGCGGCTGCGTGGGGTCCCTCCACGCACAATATGGCCTACCGCATGTTGCGTGTGCAAGTTTCTTGTTATTCCTGTGCGAGAGTCAGTCCAAAACCAGCAAGGTGGACAAAAACGCTGTGGACCCATGTCAATGGCTGGCCAATCACATAACGCGAGAGTACCTCCGCCGCGGATCTTCGAAGGGGTGAGAACACACCTCCGATGTGTAGTGTGACTTGCATAACAACCAGGTACCCGTCAAATTCAACTTCGGGCTTCGAGGATGCGCGGAACATTTTGCGCACGCGAGGTTCGACTCGGTCCATGGCGGTACGCGTTATCAGATAAGTGGACGCGGCGTAACGACGAATAACGTTATGATTGAATTGAAAGTCCATGGGCCGGCAACACTATCCATGGCAATGGATACATCGCGGCTCAGCGTCCACATCACGAGGAAACGAGCTTATCAGATAGGAGCAGACGGCAACAACGACGTACTGTACACACTGCCACGGCAATCTGTCCAATGGCGGCAGACAATGATGGGAGAAACGGCTCGCCGGAGCGAGCCGTGTTGTATTGAACAGCGATTCCGAGCAGAGACACAATTGCAATACAGGAGGGGCGACGAAAGCGGGATTGAATGACCGTGTGTGCAAAAGACTGAGAAAGCAAAGAGCGGGAAAAGAAACGAAAGCACGGAGACATGCGTAGGAGAAAAAATACCACATCAAGTAGCACGGAACAGCTCTATCAGGAGAATCTAAATCTGAGGGGCCTTGGGACTGTAAGCTTTCACCAGCCGAAGATCCTAGGCGCGAGCGTAGTCAGTATCATACTGCAGAGAATGAGAGAGAATAGCGTACTCCTCGTGCAACTCCACCCCACCAACCTCCCTCTTCTTGGCAGATTCGATTTGTCTGACGGCCTTGCTCGCCTCCGCGCCAAGCGCTAAAGGTCCACAAACACCGACGACGACACCAGTTGAGGAAGCGCCGTTGCTACCTGTGCTGGTGCGGTCCACGACGCCCTCGAGCAGCTTCGCAAGGCGGGGACGACCGGGTGAGAGAGTAAGCCCGGGAGGAAGACGTTCAAACGGCTTCAGTACGTCTTGCGAGCGGATCGCGCGCGTGTATGACACCGAAATGCGCAAATCGATGCCGCATGCGGGAGCCTCAGCCAGGAGTGCGCGGAATTGCGGCATCATTGGTCCGAGTGCAGCTGAGGGCGTAGACGTATAAACAGGAGGATCTAGGATGGAGTACGCAATAACGTACCGGGATCGGTGATGCTCCAGACGAGCTCTACGACACGCACGCGGCTCGCACCCTCGGCCCCCTTCTGGATCATTTCCTGCAGGGTCGAGAGCGGATAGGTGATGCCGCTACCACCGGCAATGAGCATTGCACCAGAGAAGCTGGTGAGGACGGCATGCCCAGGTCCACCTGTATCACCATTGCAACAAAAAAAAATACGTCAGAGCCATCCAGAGAAAAGCGGTCATATGAGCCCTCGTCGCCGCACAGATTAGCCACACGTCGACGACAGTCTGCACCACACAGGGTGTTAATCACCGAGAGGACATCCGTGTAACATCACGAGACGCTTACTGTGCGCCAAGAAGAGAGCACGACGGATATAGCCAATGGGCGTGGCGACAAAACGGACTGGGCGGGGGGAAAAACATACCGTACGGTCCTTGGATGAGCACCTTCACCTTACGTCCTGCGCCGCCTTCCTCAGGGGTGTCCTTCTGGGCGAGTTCAAAGAGACGCGTCGTCCAATCACCCGCTTTCTTGATCATCAGCACAAGGCCTTCCTCGCCGCGGCTCTGCAAGCGAACGTACATCACAAAACCATTCAAATCAAGACAGAAAATGATGCGACGCACCTTGCTGACGCTCGCGATGGTGAAGGGGTGACCCTCCAAGCAGCCGAGCGGGCCCATACCCATGCTGAGCACCTTGATACGGACGTGCTGGCCCGCGCGCCAGCCTGCGTTGACTGTTGGGATCTCGAGGCGCGTCGTCCCGAGCTCGGGGAGCGCACGCACGTGCGCCGTCGTGATGCGTGTCTGCACTAAACGCACGACGCGGTCGACGCCGTACGCCACGGACGCAAGAATCACGTACGGAATTGCCGCAGGCTCGTGGTATACGACCTGTCTCCAGGGAACGCACGGGATTACGCAATCCAAAGGGACAGGCAGACAGCGACATGTGACAGGGCGGTACACAGGCGTTACAGGGACAGCATACGATACATGAGCGCTGGGCGCGATGAACACAGAGAGGTGGACGTACCGCGACAAGTGCCACGACGGCTCCGGCGACGTGCAACACGTAAAATAGCTGATAATACGCCTGACGAAGCGGAGTAAGCGAGACCAGGAAGAGTACATCCATGCCACCGAGGGCAACGCAGCCCCAGATGTTGGATTGATCCATATGGGACGCAATCGTGCTGGTTTGGGCCCACTTGGCAACTGAAATATTCATGTAAACGTAGTTCATATTTCAGTCGTAAAAACACAGAAGACTGGTACGCACAGTATGCCAATGCGTGCAAATTCACAGCGAGGATGGCGAACCGGCCAGCAAAGCGGTGGAACACATTGAGCTAAGGACAAACGCATGAATAAACATATCTCCGTTGGTCAGGTCAACACGACGCACCTTCTCATAGCCCATTCCAATCAATCCACCAACGATGTTATTCTTTGTGGCCAGGATGTATATCAAGGGGAACTGGCTGACAGCTACATACCCGAGGCGCGACGGGGTGGTGAACAGATCGGCTTTGTACAAGCTCGCATAAAGCATCCCCGCGAGATATGCAAGGAATAACAGGCACATGCCCAAGGAATATCCCGGGCGAATGTGGATGGAGAAAATGTAAGCGACCCCAGGGAACATCGTCGACCACGCAGGCATGTATATCGGGGGTCGTCCCGTGCGGGCCTGCATATTGGCCTTCTGCGAGGGAAACTCAACCATTGTATCGGAGTGTGAGTCATCCGAGGCTGCTACACCCTTCTCGAGATCTATTTCAACGGTATCGTTCAGTGTGTCCTGCGAGTCCATGGGGGTAATCTTGGGGTCGAGTTGGTACGGACGGAAGGCGACGGGGTTGCGGATCTTCACTGAGCGGAAGAAGGAGCCCTCTGTCCAGGCAGACAGGGTGGAGTAACGGGCAACTGCTCTGGGCAGCGCAAGCAAGATGAACAGACAAGCGACAAAAAACAGGGCGACGTCAACGTCGAGGACAAGGGTGGCCTGGCTGAAAGTGGCCGCCTTGACAGCCCTCGAGAAAAGTGAATACATGCTGAAAGAGTGAGCCGGTGAAAACGAAATAGACGAATGGAATAAGAAAACGAAAAAAACCAAGCCAGCTGGCGAAAAGACAGAGACAAAAAAACTCTGCAGGGAGGCTCAGCCTAGCACAACACGGATAAGAAGACCAGGCGGGGGACCAGCGCGGCCGCTTTTTAACTAGCGGGCGGGGCGGTCCGCGAAACAGATCGGAGGCGCCTTGAGCTTCCATACTGGGCCATTTAGGCTCACCGCAATGGTGACGAGATCTTGACCTGTGGATCGGTCCCTAGGCAATACAACAAAAATAGATTATTCTTCGGCGACAAATGATTTGACGGACATCAGAGCGCGGTGCCGCAGGCTCACCTTCGTTGGCAGGTTGCGACCGGTGCGCTCGACATCCATCTCGGGCTGGTGACGTCCACGCACAGAGGTCACGCAGTCTCGTATCAGATACGGTAGAAGCTTTGGATCGCAGAGACCGTCGCCACGTCCAGGAGGCGCCAGCGAGGCCAGAGCATAACGGCGTGCAGCAGGTATGCGACGACCAATCAAGGGTGCCAAGACGTGCATGGCTTGCTGGGCAGAGAAGACTGGCTACGCACTGTTCCAATTGTCCGCGCCATTGTGGAGCGACAAACGCCGTGGCTATCATGGAGCGTCCTTCGTCCCGTCGCCATCGACAGGCCTTTCACTTCGTCTCCTCCCTCGTTGTCAAGGTTGCATAGACCGTGTCCGTCTTGCTAATCTTCATTGTACTTGTCACGACTTGCTTACAGCTCTCAAGGCTGCACCTGCAGCATGGATACCTCGCCGTATGACAGACCATCAATTGGATCCAGCTTGGTCGTCGTTGCGCACGTGGGCAGTCCGTCAACCTGTAGTCCACGAGTGGGCTCCAATGACACCCATTTCACCATGTTCAATTGCGTCCTGTCGCACACACTGCCACAGTGCCACCTAAGACCTGTCCTCGCAGACTAAAAACTGTGATCTGAGCGTGAAACCTGTGGCTCCTCATCAAATGCAAGTTGATATAGTCTATAAATATCCTCACCTAGTACGCATGCTACTTGCCAGGTAGAGCATACCCTCTCCTGAGTGCTGTGTGATGTACCGCATCAAGTGGTACAGCTTCAGTGCTAGAGATCAGTGTATTGATTGGCTGGGGCTGCCGCGGCAATGCTGCCGCACCCGGTTCCAGTCTGGCAAACGCTTGGACTGTTGGACGCCCGCTCGTTCGCCCCATTTGTATGTGGCTTGGCATTCTTGATCCAAGATCATAAAACTTAGACAAGTCTTGCTCTGGTTTTTGAATCAATCCCTGGGACGGAAAAGCGGAGAAAAAACTTCATGATAACAGGTCTCCGAGGACGCTTCAGGGAAAGCAGCGGATGAGTTTGGGGCGGTCCATATCGTTAAGCCCAAATATGGAGAGCAAGACGCATTAGCCCGCCAATTTCCATCGGGGATTTGGCTTCGGCTAAGTGGTGGTGCGCAATGGTATGAACAGTTTCGTGCCATCTTATATCATCGGCTGCCATTCATCCTTCTCCAGATAGGCTGTAGAGCTTAAATAGCCTCGTATCACGAAGACAAGATCCTGATCTCACCCGAGTCTTTTTAGTGGCCAGGTAAAATCACCTATGCTGTGGCAATTGCCCATCCATCCCAACGTCAAGTCGGCTGTTTTGTACCGGAATTCTCGAGTGGACAGAGAGCGGAGGTCTCGTACAAGTCGAACGATGTGAGGTACTCTTCATTTGTACGTCATATGATATCACTTTTCGTTGGCTCTAAAGGTCCTCGTGAACGTGTCAGCTCAGTCGATGTCTCTAATCGAGTTGACGTACCCTTTTTCACTTGCTGTGCTTCCAGTCGATCAAAGTCTTCGCGCGAGGGTAAGAGTTCATTCGTATTCGAACCTGTTCACGTCCCATGTCAATTCTTTTCTCATCGACCAGACTCTACTGCCTACCTGTTGTCTTAGAGTGTCCTTTTGCATGATTTCCAAGGACCGACAAGTGGGCCCAAGTCAGCCACTGGCGCGCGCTTCGTCACGTCGATCACGAGTCCCGAAGTCGGATACTGACTGTACAGACTACAGCGCCCGCCGTTGTGGTGGATGGAGTACATCCACAGTTCGCAGATCACATATCCCGAAGCCGGATACTGACTGTACAGACTACAGTGGTTGATGTTGATGATGGTGGCGGTTGAGAGGGTGTACATTTACAGTCCGCAGATCACATATCCCGCAGTGCCGGGCTGCCTCGCAACACTTGATGTGCATATACGGGCCGCAGAGACTTCGATGCTGCGCATATACGGCATAATAGCTGTAAAATAAGCAGAAAGGGGTGAGGCATATATAAGGGCCTAAATGTCGCGCATGTCTTGCCATTGAGGGTCTCTTGGTGCCGAAAAGCACGTATACTCTCATCTGTACTGATGTCTCCCAAAGTATGGTTCCGTGAGTGCCTGTACTTGTCACTTCCAATCGTTGAATGGTCTAACATCTGTACGCAGTCACAGGCACGTCGTCCGGCCTAGGACGCTGCATGACCGAGCACGTCCTCCACAGCGGAGACATCGCCGTTGCCACGCTCCGCAAGCCCGAAGCCCTCGCGGACCT